>NW_027336237.1:0-983 GCF_000331145.2 Cicer arietinum | reverse complement strand
GTGTGTTTGTGTCATTGGATGAACATTAAGGTCACTTTCGTGCTCCCTAGACTTATTCTTGTCCAACTAGGATTTTTAACCAATCTTGTGCAATCAATAGGTGTGTTTTAGTCATTGGATGAACATTTAGGTCATTTTCTTTCTCCCTGGGCTTATTCTTGTCCAATTAGGGTATTTAACCAATCTTGTTTAACCAACAAGTTCATTTGTGTCATTGGATGAACATTTAGGTCATCTTATGCATCCAATAGGTTTGTTTGTTTGTCCAATTAGGGTTTTTAACCAATCTTGTTCATCTAATAAGGTCATTTGTTTCATTGGATGAACATTTAGGTCATTTTCGTCCTCCCTAGGTTTATTCTAGTCAAATTAGGGTTTTACACCAATCTTGTGCATCCAATAGGTGTCTCTGTGTCATTGGATGATTGTTTAGGTCATTTTCGTCCTCCCTAGGTTTATTCTAGTACAATTATGGTTCTTTACCAATTTTGTGCATCCAATAGGTGTGTTTGTGTCATTCTATGAACCTTTAGGTCATTTTCGTCCTCCATAGGTTTATTCTAGTCCAATTAGGGTTTTTTACCAATCTTGTGTATCCAATAGGTGTCTTTGTGTCATTGGATGAAAATTTAGGTCATCTTCGTCCTCCCTAGGTTTATTCTAGTACAATTATGGTTCTTTACCAATTTTGTGCATCCAATAGGTGTCTCTGTGTCATTGGATGATTGTTTAGGTCATTTTCGTCCTCCATAGGTTTATTCTAGTCCAATTAAGGTTTTTTACCAATCTTGTGTATCCAATAGGTGTCTTTGTGTCATTGGATGAAAATTTAGGTCATCTTCGTCCTCCCTAGGTTTATAATAGTCTAATTATGGTTTTTAACCAATCTTTGGCATCCAATAGGTGTGTTTGTGTCATTGAGTGAACATTTAGGTCATTTTTGTCCTCCCTAGTCTTATTCTTGTACAATTAGGGTTTTTAAC
>NW_027336236.1:0-200 GCF_000331145.2 Cicer arietinum | reverse complement strand
TTGGATGAACATTTAGGTCATTTTCGTCCTCCCTACGCTTATTCTTAGTCCAATTAGGGTTTTTAACCAATCTAGTGCATCCCATAAGTTCATTTGTGTAATTGGACGAATATTTATGTCATTTCCGTCCTCCATAGGCTTATTCTTGTCCAATTAGGGTTTTTAACCAATCTGGTGCATCCCATAAGTTCATTTGTGTC
>NW_027336235.1:1424-1893 GCF_000331145.2 Cicer arietinum | reverse complement strand
GTGAGGAGCAACAACAAATATATATGGCAGCAAATTAATTAAAAGAAAATAGCGTAAAGAACATCGATATTTTAATGTGGAAGCCCCTTCAATGCAATGGTAAAAATCACGGGCCATCTAGACCAAAGAAATAGCTTCACTATGATCAAATAAGGGTATAAGATAGTCTTAAAATGATGCACAAATTGTGCCTACAACCAGTCAAAATAACAATGCACTAAAACCTACAAATAAAAAGCAAGAAGAAGAAAACCACCCAAAAAACCTGCTGCTGTGCGAGCCCAATTCCTCCCTCTCCAAATGTCCTTTCGCCATTACGACCTTTGAAAAAATGAAGAACTAAATGTTACAAACCTGTAGTCCAAATATCAACCTGCTCCAACGGTTAACGAGTGCACAATTGATGTTTTTCTAAGACTGATTTAGCAAAATCTGGAATAGTGTTTACTCTATTTTTCAATCATAATAA
>NW_027336235.1:0-423 GCF_000331145.2 Cicer arietinum | reverse complement strand
ATGATCTACTAATGATTGCATTTGAGTTTTATTTAAGGAACATGAATTACATATGTGAACAAGAAATAAGGCATTTGCATCATCAAAGTTCATAAGTATTTACTCAATTATAAAAGAATATCCAAAATAATATATCATATATCAATCATTCAAAAGAATGATTATTACATCTTTAAAATAGCATCTTCATGAAGAAGGTGATCAAATCCATTCATACAATAGTCAATGATCACACCATGTTATAAATCAAAGTAAATCATGTCTTAACTAAATTGGAAATTGATGACAAGATCATTCTGGAGAAACGAAGATCGTTCTAGTTTATTAAAAACTAAGAATATGAAAATCGAAGATAATTAAAGTTTATTAAAAAAACATAAATGAAGATCATTCTAATTTATTAAAAAAAGAAGTATGGAAAAA
>NW_027336234.1:294-1321 GCF_000331145.2 Cicer arietinum | reverse complement strand
TGGGCTGCCACTCTCTGGTTAGACATCTCATAATTTTTCCAATCTGCTGTTCGTTGTCCACTTACTTTCCCAATGCGTGAAGATTATTCACAATGTGTGTGAATCTGGTTTGCAGATCGCTGATGGATTCGTCCTTTTTCATGCTGAATAATTCGTATTCGTGCATAAGTGTATTTACGCGAGCTCTTTTCACATCTGTGGTTCCTTCATGTGTTTCTTGAAGAATATCCCACATTTCTTTTGCTGACTTGCAGTTTGATACCCTAAAGAATTCTTCTGCACATAGAGCAGATGTTATAATGTTTTTAGCCTTAGCATTATAACCTACCTTCTTTTTGTCATCGTCAGACCAGTCGGCTCTAGGCTTGAGAATCATTGAGTCATTTGTTCCTGCAATCTTGGGAATATATGGACCGTTTTCAACAGCGTCAAGGATGTCTATGCCACTGGCTTCCAGGAAGATCAGCATCCTGTGCTTCCAGTACATATAAGCTGTTCCGTTGAATGCTGGAGGTCTTGCTAAGGATGCGGCTTCTCCCAGAAAATCGTTTGAGGCCATAATCCTTTTATGAGTGTTACCTCTCGAAAAGTTAGGCTCTGATACCAATTGTTGGTATGTACGACCTCGAAATAATCGGAATGTATTAGTTCTTTAAGAAATTAAATCAGAATTATACGCACAACGGAATTAAATTGCGGCATACAAGATTAGCAAGTTCAAGTAGATTGATAAGCAATTAACCAAGATGCATGCAAGTCAAATTACCAGATTTAAACAATATTACTTATCACAGAATATGTTTAACATGCATCTAATATTAGTCACACATACAAATTATGCAAGATAGAAAATTAGAGGAGTTAAGGGTTAGAGAAGAT
This sequence comes from Cicer arietinum, assembly GCF_000331145.2. NCBI lineage: Eukaryota > Viridiplantae > Streptophyta > Magnoliopsida > Fabales > Fabaceae > Cicer > Cicer arietinum. Next base: position 442 of record NW_027336234.1, on the reverse strand, counting down.
TGCACCAAGAATTTATATTGGTTCAGTTGTCAACTTGACAACCTACATCCAGTCCTGATAATCCAAGCTGGCTTTCTATCAACCCTTTGATCCTTGTAGACACTCGGCAGTCTGACACAAAATCAAAGTACGACTCTTTCTTGTTGAG
>NW_027336234.1:0-260 GCF_000331145.2 Cicer arietinum | reverse complement strand
GCTTTCGTTTCGTTTCAAAGTATTGTTACAGACAGATTAAAAGAAGTACAAAAAGCAGTCTTCAATCTTGATCAAAGTGTCTTCTCACGAATCTGGATATTCAAGGATTGTTCATGAGAACTTTGTCTTTTCTCTCAAGATCACTTTTCCAGCTCTCTCATTGATTATGGATAATCTTTTGATCTAGATCTGAAAGTGCAATATCAGATTGTTAGCAAAGTGTATTGTGATCTGTTATTGAAGTTATCTTGAGTTCTTAG
>NW_027336233.1:0-1124 GCF_000331145.2 Cicer arietinum | reverse complement strand
TTGTATTAATTCTTAGTTTGCTTTGATTTGGAATTGTAATAGTTTTATTATTGATTTAGTTTTATTATTGATTTAACAAAAACTAAATCAATAATAAAACTATTACAATTCCAAATCAAAGCAAACTAAGAATTAATACAAACCAAATTAAAATATATAAAGTTTATCCTAATTTATTAAAATATGGATCATCTTCATGCTCTTGAGATCCTTATCATTCCCTCTTTCTTGAAGAAATCAATTAGTGTTTTTAACCAATCTTGTGCATCCAATTGGTGTGTTTGTGTCATTGGATGAACATTTTGGTCATTTTCGTCATCCCTAGGCTTATTCTTGTCCAATTAGTGTTTTTAACCAATCTTGTGCCTCCAATAAGTTCATTTGTCTCATTGGATGAACATTTAGGTCATTTTGGTCCTCCCTAGGCTTATTCTTTTCCAATTAGGGTTTTCAACCAAAATTATGAATCCAATCGGTGTGTTTGTTTCATTGGATGAACATTTAGTTCATTTTCATCCTCCCTAGGCTTATTCTTGTCCAATTAGGGTTTTTAACATATCTTATGCATCCAATAAGTTCATTTGTATCATTGGATGAACATTTATGTCATTTTCGTCCTCCCTAGGCTTATTCTTGTCCAATTAGGGTTTTTAACATATCTTATGCATCCAATAAGTTCATTTGTATCATTGGATGAACATTTATGTCATTTTCGTCCTCCCTAGGCTTATTCTTGTCCAATTAGGGTTTTTAACATATCTTATGCATCCAATAAGTTCATTTGTATCATTGGATGAACATTTATGTCATTTTCGTCCTCCCTAGGCTTATTCTTGTCCAATTAGGGTTTTTAACATATCTTATGCATCCAATAAGTTCATTTGTATCATTGGATGAACATTTATGTCATTTTCGTCCTCCCTAGGCTTATTCTTGTCCAATTAGGGTTTTTAACATATCTTATGCATCCAATAAGTTCATTTGTATCATTGGATGAACATTTATGTCATTTTCGTCTTCCCTAGGCTTATTCTTGTCAATTAGGGTTTTTAACATATCTTATGCATCCAATAAGTTCATTTGTGTCAATTGATGATCATTTATGTCATTTTCGTCCTCCCTAG
>NW_027336232.1:4637-5997 GCF_000331145.2 Cicer arietinum | reverse complement strand
ATATTGTGCATACAATAAGTTCATTTGTGTCATTGGATTAACATTTACGTCATCTTCGTCCTCTCTAGGTTTATTCTAGTTCAATTAGGGTTTCTAACCAATCTTGTGCATCCAATAAGTTCATTTGTGTCATTTGATGAACATTTAGGTCATTTTCGTCCTCCCTAGAATTAATCTTGTCCAATTAAGGTTTTTAACCAATCTTGTGCATGCAATAAGTTCATTTGTGTCATTGGATGAACATTTAGGTCATTTTCGTCCTCCCTAGAATTAATCTTGTCCAATTAAGGTTTTTAACCAATCTTGTGCATGCAATAAGTTCATTTGTGTCATTGGATGAACATTTAGGTCATTTTCGTCCTCCCTAGAATTAATCTTGTCCAATTAAGGTTTTTAACCAATCTTGTGCATGCAATAAGTTCATTTGTGTCATTGGATGAACATTTAGGTCATTTTCGTCCTCCCTAGAATTAATCTTGTCCAATTAAGGTTTTTAACCAATCTTGTGCATGCAATAAGTTCATTTGTGTCATTGGATGAACATTTAGGTCATTTTCGTCCTCCCTAGAATTAATCTTGTCCAATTAAGGTTTTTAACCAATCTTGTGCATGCAATAATTCATTTGTGTCATTGGACGATCATTTAGGTCATTTTCGTTCTCCTTAGGCTTACTCTTGTCCAATTAGGGTTTTTAACCAATCTTGTGCATCCAATTAGTTCATTTGTGTCATTGGATTAACCTTTAGGTCATTTTCGTCCTCCCTAGGCTTATTCTTGTCCAATTAGTGTTTTTAACCAATCTTGCCCATCCAAGAAGTTCATTGGTGCTATTGGATGAACATTTAGGTAATTTACGTCCACCCTAAGTTTATTCTAGTCCAATTAGGGTTTTTAACCAATCTTGTGCATCCAATAGGTGTGTTTGTGTCATTGGATGAACATTTAGGTCATTTTTGTCCTCCCTATAAGTTCATTTGTGTCATTGGATTAACCTTTAGGTCATTTTCGTCCTCCCTAGGCTTATTCTTGTCCAATTAGGGGTTTTAACTAGTCTTGTGCATCCAATAAGTTCATTTATGTCATTGGATGAACATTTAGGTCATTTTTGTCCTCCCTATAAGTTCATTTGTGTCATTGGATTAACCTTTAGGTCATTTTCGTCCTCCCTAGGCTTATTCATGTCCAATTAGGGTTTTTAACCAATCTTGTGCATCCAATAAGTTAATTTGTGTCATTGGATAAACATTTAGGTAATTTTCGTCCTCCTTACGTTTATTCTAGTCCAATTAGGGTTTTTCACCAATCTTGTGCATCCAATAGGTGTGTTTGTGTCATTGGATGAACATTTAGGTCATTTTC
>NW_027336232.1:3474-3832 GCF_000331145.2 Cicer arietinum | reverse complement strand
TTTAACCAATCTTGTGCATCCAATAAGTTCATTTGTGTCATTGGATGAACATTTAGGTCATTTTCGTCCTCCCTAGACTTATTCTTGTCCAATTAGGGTTTTTAACCAATCTTGTGCATCCAATAAGTTCATTTGTGTCATTGGAGGAACATTTAGGTAATTTTCGTCCTCCCTAAGTTTATTCTAGCCCAATTAGGGTTTTTAATCAATCTTGTCCTTCCAATAGGTGTGTTTGTGTCATTGGATGAACATTTGGATCATTTTCGTCCTCCCTAGGTTTATTCTAGTTCAATTAGGGTTTTTAACCAATCTTGTGCATCCAATAAGTTCATTTGTGTCATTGGATGAACATTTATGT
>NW_027336232.1:0-3195 GCF_000331145.2 Cicer arietinum | reverse complement strand
TTTGTGTCATTGGATTAAAATTTGGGTCATTTTCGTCCTCCCTAGGTTTATTCTAGTTCAATTAGGGTTTTTAACCAATCTTGTGCATCCAATAAGTTAATTTGTGTCATTGGATGAACATTTAGGTAATTTTCGTCCTCCTTACGTTTATTCTAGTCCAATTAGGGTTTTTAACCAATCTTGTGCATCCAATAGGTGTGTTTGTGTCATTGGATGAACATTTAGGTCATTTTTGTCCTCCCGAGACTTATTCTTGTCCAATTAACGTTTTTAACCAATCTTGTGCATGCAATAAGTTCGTTTGTGTCATTGGATGAACATTTAGGGCATTTTCGTCCTCCCTAGGCTTATTCTTGTCCAATTAGGGTTTTTAACCAATATTGTGCATCCAATAGGTGTGTTTGTGTCATTGGATGAACATTTAGGTCATTTTCGTCCTCCCTAGGCTTATTCTTGTCCAATTAGGGTTTTTAACCAATATTGTGCATCCAATAGGTGTGTTTGTGTCATTGGATGAACATTTAGGTCATTTTCGTCCTCCCTAGGCTTATTCTTGTCCAATTAGGGTTTTTAACCAATATTGTGCATCCAATAGGTGTGTTTGTGTCATTGGATGAACATTTAGGTCATTTTCGTCCTCCCTAGGCTTATTCTTGTCCAATTAGGGTTTTTAACCAATATTGTGCATCCAATAGGTGTGTTTGTGTCATTGGATGAACATTTAGGTCATTTTCGTCCTCCCTAGGCTTATTCTTGTCCAATTAGGGTTTTTAACCAATATTGTGCATCCAATAGGTGTGTTTGTGTCATTGGATGAACATTTAGGTCATTTTCGTCCTCCCTAGGCTTATTCTTGTCCAATTAGGGTTTTTAACCAATATTGTGCATCCAATAGGTGTGTTTGTGTCATTGGATGAACATTTAGGTCATTTTCGTCCTCCCTAGGCTTATTCTTGTCCAATTAGGGTTTTTAACCAATATTGTGCATCCAATAGGTGTGTTTGTGTCATTGGATGAACATTTAGGTCATTTTCGTCCTCCCTAGGCTTATTCTTGTCCAATTAGGGTTTTTAACCAATATTGTGCATCCAATAGGTGTGTTTGTGTCATTGGATGAACATTTAGGTCATTTTCGTCCTCCCTAGGCTTATTCTTGTCCAATTAGGGTTTTTAACCAATATTGTGCATCCAATAGGTGTGTTTGTGTCATTGGATGAACATTTAGGTCATTTTCGTCCTCCCTAGGCTTATTCTTGTCCAATTAGGGTTTTTAACCAATATTGTGCATCCAATAGGTGTGTTTGTGTCATTGGATGAACATTTAGGTCATTTTCGTCCTCCCTAGGCTTATTCTTGTCCAATTAGGGTTTTTAACCAATATTGTGCATCCAATAGGTGTGTTTGTGTCATTGGATGAACATTTAGGTCATTTTCGTCCTCCCTAGGCTTATTCTTGTCCAATTAGGGTTTTTAACCAATATTGTGCATCCAATAGGTGTGTTTGTGTCATTGGATGAACATTTAGGTCATTTTCGTCCTCCCTAGGCTTATTCTTGTCCAATTAGGGTTTTTAACCAATATTGTGCATCCAATAGGTGTGTTTGTGTCATTGGATGAACATTTAGGTCATTTTCGTCCTCCCTAGGCTTATTCTTGTCCAATTAGGGTTTTTAACCAATATTGTGCATCCAATAGGTGTGTTTGTGTCATTGGATGAACATTTAGGTCATTTTCGTCCTCCCTAGGCTTATTCTTGTCCAATTAGGGTTTTTAACCAATATTGTGCATCCAATAGGTGTGTTTGTGTCATTGGATGAACATTTAGGTCATTTTCGTCCTCCCTAGGCTTATTCTTGTCCAATTAGGGTTTTTAACCAATATTGTGCATCCAATAGGTGTGTTTGTGTCATTGGATGAACATTTAGGTCATTTTCGTCCTCCCTAGGCTTATTCTTGTCCAATTAGGGTTTTTAACCAATCTTGTGCATCCAATAAATGTGTTTGTGTCATTGGATGAACGTTTAGGTCATTTTCGTCCTCCCTATACTTAATCTTGTCCAATTAAGGTTTTTAAACAATCTTGTGCATGCAATAAGTTCATTTGTGTCATTGGATGAACAAATAGGTCATTCTCGTCCTCCATAGACTTATTCTTGTCCAATTAGGGTTTTTAACCAATCTTGTGCATCCAATAAGTTCATTTGTGTCATTAGATTAACATTTATGTCATTTTCGTCCTCCCTAGGCCTATTCTTGTCCAATTAGGGTTTTTAACCAATCTTGTGCATGCAATAAGTTCATTTGTGTCATTGGATGAACATTGAGGTCATTTTCGTCCTCCCTAGGCTTATTCTTGTCCAATTAGGGTTTTTAACCAATATTGTGCCTACAATAAGTTCATTTGTGTCATTGGATTAACATTTACGTCATTTTCGTACTCCCTAGGTTTATTCTAGTTCAATTAGGTTTTTTAACCAATCTTGTGCGTCCAAGAAGTTCATTTGTGCTCTTGGATGAACATTTAGGTAATTTTCGTCCACCCTAGGTTTATTCTACTCCAATTAGGGTTTTTAACCAATCTTGTGCATCCAATAAATGTGTTTGTGTCATTGGACTAACGTTTAGGTCATTTTCGTCCTCCCTATACTTAATCTTGTCCAATTAAGGTTTTTAAACAATCTTGTGCATGCAATAAGTTCATTTGTGTCATTAGATTAACATTTAGGTCATTTTCGTCCTCCCTATACTTAATCTTGTCCAATTAAGGTTTTTAAACAATCTTGTGCATCCAATAAGTTCATTTGTGTCATTAGATTAACATTTAGGTCATTTTCGTCCTCCCTAGGCTTATTTTTGTCCAATTAGTGTTTTTAACCAAACTTGTACATCTAATAAGTTTATTTGTGTCATTGGATTAACATTTTGGTCATTTTTCGTCCTCCCTAGGTTTATTCTAGTTCAATTAGAGTTTTTTACCAATCTTGTGCATCCAAGAAGTTCATTTGTGCTATTGGATGAACATTTAGGTAATTTTCGTCCACCCTAGGTTTATTCTAGTCCAATTAGGGTTTTTAACCAATCTTGTGCATCCAATAAATGTGTTTGTGTCATTGGATGAACATTTGGATCATATTCGTCCTCCCTAGACTTATTCTTGTCCAATTAAGGTTTTTAACCAAACTTGTGCATGCAATA
>NW_027336231.1:0-1220 GCF_000331145.2 Cicer arietinum | reverse complement strand
CCAATCTTGTGCATCCAATATGTTTATTTGTGTCATTGGATGAACATTTAGGTCATTTTCGTCATCCCTAGGTTTATTCCAGTCCAATAAGGGTTTGTAACCAATGTTGTGCATCCAAAAGATCTGTTTGTGTCATTGGATGAACATTTAGGTCATTTTCGTCCTCTCTATACTTATTCTTGTCCAATTAGGATTTTTACGCAATCTTGTGCATCCAATAAGTTCAATTGTGTCATCGGATTAACATTTAGGTCATTTTCGTCCTCCCTAGACTTATTCTTGTGCAATTAAGGTTTTTAACCAATCTTGTGCATGCAATAAGTTCATTTGTGTTATTGGATGAATATTTAGGTCATTTTCGTCTTTCCTATGCTTATTCTTGTCCAATTAGGGTTTTTAATCAATCTTGTGCATCTAATAAGTTCATTTGTGTCATTGGATTAACATTTAATTCATTTTCGTCCTCCCTAGACTTATTCTTGTCCAATTAGGGTTTTTAATCAATCTTGTGCATCTAATAAGTTCATTTGTGTCATTGGATTAACATTTAATTCATTTTCGTCCTCCCTAGGTTTATTCTTGTCCAATAAGGGTTTTTGACCAATCTTGTGCATGCAATAAGTTCATTTGTGTCATTGGATGAACATTTAGGTAATTTTCGTCCTCCCTAGACTTATTCTTGTCCAATTAGGGTTTTTCACCAATCTTGTGCATGCAATAATATATTTGTGTCATTGGATGAACATTTAGGTCATTTTTGTCCTCCCTAGGTTTATTCTAGTCCAATTAAGGTTTTTAACCAATCTTGTGCATGCAATAAGTTCATTTGTGTCATTGGATCAACATTTAGATCAATTTCGTCAACGCTTGCCTAATTCTTGCCCAATTAGGGTTTTTAACCTATCTTGTGCATCCAATAGGTGTGTTTGTGTCATTGGATGAACATTTAGGTCATTTTTGTCCTTCCTAGATTTATTCTTGTCTAATTAGGGTTTTTACCAATCTTGTGCATGCAATAAGTTCATTTGTTTCATTGGATTCACATTTAGTTCATTTTCGTCCTCGCAATACTTATTCTTGTCCAATTAGGGTTTTTAACCAATCTTGTGCATCCTATAGGTGTGTTTGTGTCATTGAATGGACATTTATGTCATTTTCTCCTCCCTAGGCTTATTCTTGTCCAATTATGGTTTTTAACCAATCTTGTGCATCCAATATGT
>NW_027336230.1:0-815 GCF_000331145.2 Cicer arietinum | reverse complement strand
TTTTTTTTTTTGAAAGAGATTAAAAGGAATTAAAATAAAACAAAGAATTAAATCAGGAAAATGCCTTTGGATAAATAATTGAGTCATTATAATTTACAAACAGCGGAAGAGTTTCTCCAATTATAAATCCAAAACATTTACACAACAACAAATGGTACATGGAACCCATTCAAGTAAAAAGTCAAACTGACAATATTAGTATAAGTACAGTTTTCCAAACTAAAAATACTCCCAACCAAAAAGAAGGACCCCTAGTCCCTATACACCATCCTAATCTGATCATCCTGCCAAAAAGCTATACACCCTGAGTATCTCCACGCGCCCCGTGAGATCCTCCTAACGTAGCTGCAGTCAAGCGTTCCCATCTCCATTCCCGTCCGTAGGGTACGAACCGGTAGGACCGTCCTGACTCTCATCTGAGGGCAAAGCCCAGATTTCCACAATAATTGTAAAGGGTCACCAACCGAAAAATAACAGTTAACACATAGCAATTAAGTTTTTAAATGCTCAAAATAACTTTTCAACTAAGCATGCACCTTAACAGGATTTTCAATTTGCGAAAGGTTCATACAATACTTGTCAATTAAAAATGAAAGTAAAATGAGGTTCTCAATCCCCTAATTATAACATAACAAATCAAGACATGGATAGATTCATGAGCAATCAATCATACAACTACAACTGAGGGTTTTCACTGAGCCAGTCGATTGGGCAATTGATTGGGGTGAAGGATTTTAATGAAAACAGAATCATGGGCTGAAATCAATCGATTTGGAAATCGATTGAGTGAGTACTGAGCCCCCAGGTTTTAAGCC
>NW_027336229.1:0-1179 GCF_000331145.2 Cicer arietinum | reverse complement strand
ATGAAAGCTAAGATCCATATCTACAACTTTCATGAAGACACCGAAACCAAATTCAGACTCAAATGAGGAGTAAAATGCAATATATATCAGACAATAGATGTTGTGCGCCTGAAGCGCGCCAGCCGCGCCAAAGCCGCATTTTCAGCCGTTCAGCACTGTCCAGGCGCGCCTGGAGCGCGTTTCTTGTGCCTAAGGCACGCGACGCGAATCAGCTTTCATAAAAAAAAAAAAAAACAATTTTTCACTGTTTTAGGGATCTTTTTGACTCTTGGGAAGTTGGGAGACTTGGGCCCTAGTATAGAAACTCAAATACGATCGTTTCTAACGCGATTGGAGCAGTTTTATCAAGAATCATTCATGAATCTTTCTTGTAATTCTTCTCTAATCTCTATCTTTTATATCTCTATCATGAGTAACTAAACCCTATTTGTTAGGGATGAGTGTAACAAGATGAAGCCCTTATTTTTATGATTTGATTTCTAGTTATATCAATGAGTTTATTGAATTATTTTTCTCATCTCTGTGCTTAATGTTTATTATTGTTTGATCAACATTAAAATGTTCTACGATTTGTATTTTGAAATGGAAGTGGACTTTCCGAATGCTTGAGATGAGAAATTCATGAATTTGTAATCTAGACATAGATGCAGGTCATGAAACCAATTAAATTAGTTGCAAAGCAATAATTTACAAGAGAATTTCTATACGGTAATGCTTAATTCTAATCTTAAATCTACTAAGGAATTAGGGGTTACTTTGGAATTAAAGGTTCTGTCACTAAGATATTAGGGCAAAAATAATAAAGAGAATTCACTAATAATTCAATAAAGGAATTCTGTAACTAGAGTGAAATTAGACACCAAGGTCGGATTCAAAGTGAAACTCATCCCTGACATTTTTCTTATTATAAAAGGTCAATTTTATTACTGTTAATTTTAAATATCATTTCAATCAATTCATAAACTTTTTGTTCAATTTAGTAATTAAATATAATTCGATAGTAAAACGCAATCCTTGAGTTCAACACTCGGTACTACCGTTTTATTATTACTTGTACCGAGTGTTGAACTCAAGGATTGCGTTTTACTATCGAATTATATTTAATTACTAAATATAGAAATTAACAATTAACACATAACATTTAAGTTTTTAAATGCACAAAATAACCTTTCAACTAAG
>NW_027336228.1:6001-6413 GCF_000331145.2 Cicer arietinum | reverse complement strand
TAAGAGACCACTTTCATAATGGAGTTATCAAACTTGAGTATGTGAACACTACAGAACAGTTAGTTGATATCTTCACAAAAGCGTTGCCAAAAGAAAGTTTTTTGAATATAAGGATGAAACTAGGGATCATTGATCCTAGTGAAGTATGATTTTTGTTGATTCTGGTATTTTTCAGTAATGTTTCTCTAGTTAAATCGATTTGGAAATCGATTACCAGCATGGTAAATGGTTTATAAAATCGATTTGGGAATCGATTACTTTAGCCCAGGATTCAAAGTTCAGAAATTTTTTTTTAAACCTTCACGAGCATCGATTTGGAAATCGATTAGTTAAGTGTTCAACCTTAAGACAATCGATTTGGGAATCGATTAAGTAAAACTGGAACTCGATTTGAACATCGATTTGAAATATG
>NW_027336228.1:4382-5352 GCF_000331145.2 Cicer arietinum | reverse complement strand
TGCATACTTTGATGTTGTTGAATTCACGTTTCAGAACCACCTCAGATTTCATGGATTGGAGAGTTTTCTGTCTTCTACACTTGATAGCTACCCTAGGCTGATCAGGGAGTTTTATTCTACATTCAAGTTAACTGAAGAAGGGTTTACTGCTTTAGTTAAGGGAAAAAGGATTGCAATGTCCTTTGATGGCTTCTCTACTTTGTCTGGATTTCCTTTCTATGGCAAATCTATTGATGGCAGCTCGGAAGCTGGCACTGCTGATGAAGATGGCAGCTCCTCTATTGATGGCAGCTCGGAAGCTGACAACAGTAAAAGACCTGATGGTCGATGGGTTCATTGAATCTATTTCTTTGCCCATTGGTCAAATGAAGGTTCAACAGAGGATGTTGATGTATACTCTTACGCGTATGCTGGTACCAAGATCAGGAAACCATGCAGTAGTCCAGAAGTTGGACATAATACTGTTATGGGGCTTATCCAAAGAGCTAAGGATGAGTTGGAGTTGGATTGTGCTAAGGCACATGTTGGAAGCATCTCAAAGCAAGCTAATGTTACCTTATCCACAGCTGATCACAAAAATTCTCAAACACTTCAAGGTTTCTTTTGGAAATGAGGAATCTGCTAAAACCACCCTGGTGTTTGGAGAATCAATTGTGAATCAAATGCAATTGAAACGGTTACACGGAAAATGGATAAGACCTCAAGCTACTGTTGAACCAGCCCAGCCTCAGCCTCAACCAGTCACTGCATCTGCTACTCCTGATTTTGTTGGCAAAATAATGGAATTCATTGAAGCTCAAATGGCACACAATGCCAAAGTGTTAGAATCTCAGTCCAGATTGGAAGCAAGTTTAAGGACTCTGCAAGCATCCTTGAACTCGGTTGTTCAGGATGTGGATGCGATTCAAGCACACCTAGGCATCAAATTGTCGTTTGAAGACATCGCGGATATTGGTCGTCAAGCAGCAGA
>NW_027336228.1:0-809 GCF_000331145.2 Cicer arietinum | reverse complement strand
CATTTTCGTCATCCCTAGGCTTATTCTTTCCAATTAGGGTTTTTAACCAATCTTGTGCATCCAATAAGTTCATTTGTGTCATTGGATTAACATTTAGGTCATTTTCGTTCTCCCTTGGTTTATTCCAGTTTAAATAGGTCGTCCTCCCTAGGTTTATTTTTGTCCAATTAGGGTTTTTAACCAATCTTGTGCATCCAACAGGTGTGTTTGTGTCATTGGATGAACATTGTCCTCCCTAGACTTATTCTTGTCCAATTAGGGTTTTTAACCAATCTTGTGCATCCAATAAGTTCATTTGTGTCATTGGATGAACATTTAGGTCATTTTCGTCCTCCCTAGGCTTATTCTTGTCCATTTGTGTCATTGGATGAACATTTCGGTCATTTGTGTCATCGGATGAACATTTAGGTCATTTTCGTCATCCCTAGGCTTATTCTTGTCCAATTAGGGTTTTTAACCAATCTTGTGCATCCAATAAGTTCATTTGTGTCATTGGATGAACATTTAGGTCATTTTTGTCCTCCCTAGGCTTATTCTTATCCAATTAAGATTTTTAACCATTTAGGTCATTTTCGTCCTCCCTAGGCTTATTCTTGTCCAATTAGGGTTTTTAACCAATCTTGTGCGTCCAATAAGTTCATTTGTGTCATTGGATTAACATTTAGGTCATTTTCGTCCTCCCTAGGTTTATTTTTGTCCAATTAGGGTGTTTAACCAATCTTCTGCATCCAACAGGTGTGTTTGTTTTATTGGATGAACATTTCGGTCATTTTCGTCCTCCCTAGACTTATTCTTGTCTAATTAGGGTT
>NW_027336227.1:0-827 GCF_000331145.2 Cicer arietinum | reverse complement strand
AGGACGAAAATGACCTAAATGTTCATCCAATGACACAAACACACCTATTGGATGCACAAGATTGGTTAAAAACCCAAGTTGGACAAGAATAAACCTAGGGAGGACGAAAATGTCCTAAATATTCATCCAACGCCACAAACACACCTATGGCTTAAAAACCCTAATTGGACTAGAATAAACCTAGGGAGGATGAAAATGACGTAAATGTTCAACCAATGACACAAATGAACTTATTGGTTGCACAAGATTTGTTAAAAACCCTAGTTGGACAAGAACAAGCCTAAGTAGGACGAAAATAACCTTAATGTTCATCCAATGATACAAACACACCTATTGGATGTACAACATTGGTTAAAAACCGTTATTGGACTAGAATTAACCTAGGGAGGACGAAAGTGACCTAAATGTTCATCCAATGACACAAATGAACTTATTGGATGCACAAGATCGGTTAAAAACCCTAATTTGACATGAATATGCAAAGGGAGGACGAAAATGACCTAAATGTTCATCCAATGACACAAACACACCTATTGGATGCACAAGAATAAACCTAGGGAGGACGAAAATGACCTAAATGTTCATCCAATGTCACAAACACACCTATTGGATGCACAAGATTAGTTAAAAACCCTAGTTGGACAAGAATAAGTGTAGCAAGGACGAAAATGACCTAAATGTTCATCCAATGACACAAACAAACCTATTGGATGCACAAGATTGGTTAAAAACTCTAATTGGACTAGAATAAACCTACGGAGACAGAAAATGACCTAAATGTTCATCCAATGACACAAACCCACCTATTTGATGGACAAGATTGGTTA
>NW_027336226.1:1417-1834 GCF_000331145.2 Cicer arietinum | reverse complement strand
TTTATAGGATAATTGAAACTATAAATTATTGCATAATTAAACTTAATTTTAGTCTTACATCATCAACCTTTTTATGCTCTATATTTTTCTTGAATTTAATTTCTTTATATGATTAAACAAATGATTAATTTAAGAAAAAATATTAATCACCAATGAACAAACGAGTTAATAGTTTTAGTAACTAGATTGATAATTGAATCAAAATAAAGAAATTTGAATAGAAAGAACATAATATTTTGTTCTTACTACTAACTCTCTAGTAAGACATAGGGACAAGGGAGAGCATTTGTTAGATTTCTTTTTTCTTAAGTGAGAGAGTGAAAAAATGGAATGAGTGAATGAAGGGAGAATTGGGCACAAATGAGGCTCAAGTAAGTGATAATTTTTTTTTCTATACTAACTCTTACTACACCAAAA
>NW_027336226.1:393-866 GCF_000331145.2 Cicer arietinum | reverse complement strand
GAAATTTTTGTTTCTTAACTTAGAAAAATATAACGAGAACAAATTCTCATTACAATTGATAAATAAATATCCCGTTAAATTTGAGTGATATTTAAAGTCCGTTGAAATTTAAACAACAAGTATATTTTGTCCGTTTTCATAAAAATTAATAGAAAATCATTTTTGAAATTCCGACAATACCAAAACACTCACATAGTCGTATATTATTCAAGAAAATATATGAACAATTTTTAATAGATCAATTTGCAAGTTAGACACAATTACAATAAATTTTACAAACAAACATATAATTTATACGATAATATACGAGAAATAACTAATAATAGATACAAATAGTTAATAAATTCTAATTTTTGCTGTAAATAAATTTGGAGTCTTAGACTTTTTATATTTTGTTAAAATATGCTCAATTTATTCGACTTCTTTATACTTATTGATTTTTTTAAAATAAATCTGTCATTGAATATTCTTAA
>NW_027336226.1:0-250 GCF_000331145.2 Cicer arietinum | reverse complement strand
TTCAATTAAAACTCTGCAGAAACACACGTTACCTGCGGATTTATTGGCGGAACTAATTCCCCACGTAAAACCTTCGTGGATAATTGTTTCCTGAGGATTTTTAAATCCGCAGGTAATATACTTGCGGATAAATCCGCAGGAAAAGTAGATAAATCCCGCACAAACAACTAGTAAACTTAAGGCATTGTTTTACAACTTTTCATGCAGAAATATTTGTAGCACCATTCCTGCAAATATTTTTCGCATGAAA
>NW_027336225.1:0-1875 GCF_000331145.2 Cicer arietinum | reverse complement strand
AGGTGTATTTGTGTCATTGGATGAACATTTAGGTCATTTTTCGTCCTCCCAAAGTTTATTCTAATGCAATTAGGGTTTTTAACCAATCTTCTGCATCCAATAAGTGTGTCTGTGTCTTTGGATTCACATTTAGGTCAATTACGTCCTCCCAAGGCTTATTCTAGTCCAATTAGGGTTTTTAACCAATCTTGTGCATCCAATGCATGTGTTTGTGTCAGTGGATGAACATTTATGTCATTTTTGTCCTTCCTAGGCTTATTCTTGTCCAATTAGGGTTTTTAACGAATCTTGTGCATCGAATAGGTGTGTTTGTGTCATTGGATTAACATTTAGGTCATTTTCGTCCTTCCTAGGCTTATTCTAGTCCTATTAGGGTTTTTAATCAGTCTTGGGCCACCAATAGGTGTGTTTGTGTCATTAGATGAACATTTATGTCATTTTCGTCCTTCCTAGGCTTATTCTTGTCCAATTAGGGTTTTTAACGAATCTTGTGCATCGAATAGGTGTGTTTGTGTCATTGGATTAACATTTAGGTCATTTTCGTCCTCCAAAGTCTTATTCTAGTCCAATTAGGGTTTTTAACCAATCTTGTGCATCCAATAGGTGTGTTTGTGTCATTGGATTAACATTTAGGTCATTTTCGTCCTCCAAAGTCTTATTCTAGTCCAATTAGGGTTTTTAACCAATCTTGTGCATCCAATAGGTGTGTTTGTGTCATTGGATTTACATTTAGGTCAATTACGTCCTCCAAAGTCTTATTCTAGTCCAATTAGGGTTTTTAACCAATCTTGTGCATCCAATGCATGTGTTTGTGTCAGTGCATGAATATCTATGTCATTTTCGTCCTTCTTAGGCTTATTCTTGTCCAATTAGGGTTTTTAACGAATCTTGTGCATCGAATAGGTGTGTTTGTGTCATTGGATTAACATTTAGGTCATTTTCTTCCTCCCAAGGCTTATTCTAGCCTAATAAGGGTTTTAAATCAATCTTGTGCATCCAATAGGTGTGTTTGGGTTTTTAACCAATCTTGTGCATCCAACAGGTGTGTTGTATCGTTGGATTCACATTTAGGTCATTTTCGTCCTCCCTTGGCTTATTCTAGTTCAATTAGGGTTTTTAACCAATCTTGTGCATCCAATATGTGTGTTTGTGTCACTGTTCCAATTTAGGTCATTTACTTCCTCCCATGGCTTATTCTTGTCCAATTATGGTTTTTAACCAATATTGTGCAACCAATAGGTGTGTTTGTGTCATTGGATGAACATTTAGGTCATTTACGTCCTCCCATGGCTTATTCTAGTCCAATTAAAGTTTTTAACCAATATTGTGCAACCAATATGTGTGTTTGTGTCATTGGATGAACATTTAAGTAATTTTCGTTCTCCCTAGGCTTATTCTTGTCCAATTAAGGTTTTTAACCAATCTTGTGAATCCAATAGGTGTGTTTGTGTCATTGGATGACCATTTATAGGGTTTTTAACCAATCTTGTGCATCCAATAGGTGTGTTTGTGTCATTGGATGAACATTTAGGTCATTTTCTTCCTTCCAAAGTTTATTCTAGTCCAATTTGGGTTTTTAACCTATCTTGTGCGTCCAATAGGTGTGTTTGTGTCATTGGATTCACATTTAGGTCAATTTCGTCCTCCTCAGGCTTATTCTAGTCCAATTAGGGTTTTTAACCAATCTAGTGCATCCAATACGTTTGTTTGTGTCATTTGATGAACATTTATGTCATTTTCGTCCTTCGTAGGCTTATTCTTGTCCAATTAGGGTTTTTAACGAATCTTGTGAATCCAATAGGTGTGTTTGTCTCATTGGATGACCATTTAGGTTATTTTCGTCCTCACTAGGCTTATTCTTGTCCAATTAGGGTT
>NW_027336224.1:7406-8315 GCF_000331145.2 Cicer arietinum | reverse complement strand
GGAGGTGGTTGATTGCCTTTAGCCTTTGCAATCTTATTTCTGTTTTGCAATTGGAAGCACTCAAATTTTATATGTCCTATCTTCCCACACTCAAAGCAGGTTATCTCGTTGTCATGTGTCTTTGAATTTGAGGGTTATCTTGATTTGCTATCCTTCTTTTTCAAAACTTTTTGAATTTTCTGACATGTAATCCAATTTCTGAATCTTCATCGGTCTCACTATTTGAATCGTCAGTGCAGATCTCTTGTTCGGACTTTGTTTGATGTGCTTGGGCTTTCAGAGACAACCCTTTTCTTTTTCTGTCAGTCTGTTCGGCCTCACTCAGTCTATGCAGTTCCATCTCATGCTCTCTTAGTTTTCCAAATAGTGTAGCATTTGACATGCTACCAAGGTCTTTTGATTCTGTTATGGCAGTGATCTTTGGCTGCCATTCTTTGGTCAAGCACCTCATCACTTTGCTGATTTGCTGCTCATTGTCAATCACCTTACCAAGAGCATTTAGATTATTGACTATGTGAGTAAATATTGTCTGCATATCGTTAACGGACTCCTCTTTCTTCATGTTGAACACCTCATACTCATGCATTAGCGTGTTGATTCGGGCGCTTTTTACATTTGATACCAATTGTTGTTCCTTCATGCGTTTGTTGTAATGTGTCCCACATCTCCTTGGCAGTTTTGCAGTTAGACACCCTAAAAAATTCATCAGCGCTTAAAGCAGAGGTAATAATGTTTCTAGCCTTAGCATTGTATCCAACCTTTTTCTTGTCATCGACAGACCAATCTGATCTGGGTTTTGGGATTGATGAATCACCTGTGCCAGCTATGGTTGGCACATAGGGACCATCTATTACTGCTTCTAGAATATCAAGACTACATGCTTCAAGAAAAATTAACATCCTCTCTTTC
>NW_027336224.1:3507-7166 GCF_000331145.2 Cicer arietinum | reverse complement strand
TGAATTCTTCCTATAACTCAAACATTTAGTTCAATCGATTTGTAAATCGATTTGGCTGATCACAATGACTCAGACATTTTAATGCAATCGATTTGCCAATCGACTTGGCTGGTCACAGTGACTCCAATGTTTTAATCCAATCGATTTGCCAATCGACTTGACTAGTCACAGTGACTCCACTGTTCTAATCTAATCGAATTGGCTTGTTACAGTAGCTCAGCTATTTTGGTTGAAATCGATGTGCCAAGCGATTATGCAACAACTTCTGATAAATGATTAAGCAGTTCATTCTTTCAATCGGTTACCTAATCGATTGCCACATAACTTGAAGTTTAAGAAACTTAATTCAATTAATTGTCCAATCGATTTGGTTGATCACAGAACTCATTCTTGATGAAAAACGTTTTTCACAATCGATTTGCCAATCGATTGATTCAGTAAGTGGTTGGTTCTGTGAATCACAAAATCGATTACTCAATTGATGTCCCAATCGATTGTCCAATGGATTGGATTAAACACAGAACTCAGGTTTCACTAAAAGCCTTTAAGTTACCGATTTCCCAATCGATTTACTTAGTAAAAACTTTTGTTTTGAGTCCGACAATCGATTGTCCAACTGATTCATCAATTGACTTATCAGTTGATTGATTTACTTTCTTATTTTATGATTTCATTTTTACTTTGGCAAATACTTAAGTATGGAACGATAGTGACGAGTCTACTAAATAACTACTATAACCACTAATCACACTATACATATTTGCATCTTTCTCAAGCACATCGTCCAATTTTGGTTGATTCCTTGAGTTCCAAGCTTTTGTTCCAAGTGTATAGTGTTTGCTTGTTTTTCCTGAAATGTTACTCAGTTCAACCTGTTAGATTTATCAAATGATACATGTACATTGTATGTTTGCTAATTATGTCAAAATCAAGATCAAGAGGACTTATGTCTAACACGTGTCGGATTTCAAACACTAGCCATTGTTTTGTTCAGAGATACAAATTTTGGTCCATTTTAGTCGGGTGGTACGAAAATCAACCGAAAGTACTACATGAAATCGAGTACCTAGAGACCCTTATAGCATTCTTCTCCTAAATATATATTAGTGTTTCAGATTCCGGGTCAGATTTCAAACACTAGCCATTGTCTGGTAAGAAAATATAGATTTTGGTCCATTTTTTTCGAGGGGTACGAAAATCGCCCGAAAAGTCTAGATGAAATCGACGACCAAGAGACCCTTATAGCATTCTTCTTCTAAATTTATAACTGTATTTTAGGTTCCATGTCAAATTTCAAACACTAGCCATCGTTTGGTTCGAAAATACGGATTTCAATCCATTTTAGACTAGTGGTATGAAAATCGCCCGAAAAGTCCACATGAAATCCAGGACCGGGAGACCCTTATAGAATTCTCTCGGTCCTCGGTCTAATTTTTTCGGGTGGTACAAAAATTGCCCGAAAAGACCCGATAAAATCGAGGACCAGAAAACTCTTATTATAGCATTCTACTCATGAATTTATAACTATGTTTCGGGTTTCGCGTCTCATTTCAAAAATTGTCCATCGTCTAGTCCGAAAATACAGAATTTGGTCCGTTATCATCGATGGGTAAGAAAATCGCCTGAAAAGTCCAGATGAAATCGAAGACCAAATGGCCCTTATAGAATTCTTCTTCTAAATTTATAATTGTGTTTCGGGTTTCGCGTCAGATTTAAAGCACTAGCCATTGTCTTGTTCAAAAATACGGATTTCGGTCCATTTAATCATGTGATACGTAAATCGCCTAAAAAGTACATATGAAATCGAGGACCTGGAGACCATTATAGCATTATTCTCCAAAATTTGTAATTGTGTTTCGGGTTCTGCATCAGACATGAAACACTAGCCATCGGTCCATTTTTGTCGGGTGATACAAAAATCGCCTAAAAAGTCTAGATGAAATCGAGGACCAGGAGACCCTTATAGCATTCTTCTCCTAAATTTATAATTGTATTTCGGGTTCTGTGTCTATATTTCAAACACTAAGCATCATTTTTTCCGAAACTATGGACTTTGGTCCCTTTTGTTGGGTGGTACAAAAATCGCCCAAAAAGTCCAGATGAAATCGAGGACCAGGAGACCCTTATAGCATTCTTCTCCAAAATTTATAACTGTGTTTCGAGTTCCACGTCAAAATTCAAACACTAGCCATCGTCTGATTCGAAAATACAGATTTTTGTCAATTTATGTTGAGGGGTATGAAAATCGCCCGACAAGTGCAGATAAAATCAAGGACCGAGAGAACCTTATAGCATTCTTCTCCAAAATTTATAACTGTGTTTCATGTTCCGGGTCAAATTTCAAACACTAGCCATAGTCTTGTTCGAAAATACGGATTTCGATCCATTTTTTGTTGGGTGGTACGAAAATCACCAGAAAAGTCTAGATGAAACCAAGGACCAGGAGACCTTGATAGCATTCTTTTCCAAAATTTATTACTTGTTTTTAGGTTTTGCTCCATATTTCAAACACTAGCCATAGTCTTGTTCGAAAATACGGATTTCGGTCCATTTTTTGTCGGGTGGTACGAAAATCACCAGAAAAGTCTAGATGAAACCAAGGACCAGGAGACCTAGATATCATTCTTCTCCAAAATTTATTACTTTTTTTTAGGTTCTGCTCCAGATTTCAAACACTTGCCATCGTCTGGTCCGAAAATATATATTTTGGTCCTTTTTTGTCGAGGGGTAAAATAATCGCCTGAAAAGTCCAAATGAAATCGAGGACCGAGAGACCTTTATAACATTCTTCTCCTAAATTTATAATTGTCTTCCGAGTTTCGTGTCGTATTTCAAACACTAGCCATTGTTTTGTTCAAAAATACGAATTTCGATTTATTTTAGTTAGGTGGTACGAAAATCACCCGAAAATACTAGATGAAATCAAGGACTGGGAGACCCTTATAGTAATCTTCTCCTAAATATATAACAGTGTTTCTGATTTCGAGTAAGATTTCAATCACTAGCCATCGTCTGGTCCGAAAATAGAGATTTTGGTCCATTTTGGTCGAGGGGTACGAAAATCGCCTAAACAATCCAGATGAAATCCAACAAGATGATGGCTAGTGTTTAAAATTTAACGCAAAACCCGAAACACAGTTTTAAGTTTAGAAGAAGAATGCTATTAGGGCATGTCGTTCCTCGATATCTTTTGGAATTTTCGGACCAAAATTTGTATTTTCGGACCAGACAATGGCTAGTGTTTGAAATCTGACCCTGAACCCGAAACACTTTTATTGGGTGATTTTGGTACCACCCGACTAAAATTGACCGAAATCCGTATTTACGGACAAGATGATGGCTATTGTATGAAATCTGACGCGGAAACCAAAACACAGTTATAAATTTATAAGAAGAATGCTATAAGGGATTCTCAGTCCCCGATTTCATATGGACTTTTCAAGCGAGTTTCGTACCCTCGACAAAAATAGACCAAAATCTATATTTTTGGACTAGACGATGGCTAGTGTATGAAATCTGACGCGGAACCCGAATAACTGTTATATATTTAGGAGAAGAATGCTTTGAGGGTCTTTCGGTCCTCGATTTCATTTGGACTTTTCTGGGATTTTCGTAATACACGACAAAAATGGACCGAAATCCGTATTTTCGAACAAGAC
>NW_027336224.1:0-2902 GCF_000331145.2 Cicer arietinum | reverse complement strand
TCCTGGTCCTCAATTTCATCTAGACATTTTGGGCAACTTTCGTACCACCCGACTAAAATGGACCGATATTTGTATTTTTTAACATGATGATGGCTATTGTTTGAAATCTGATGCGGAAAGCGAAACAGTTATAAATTTAGAAGAAGAATGCTATATGGGTCTATCGGTCTGTATTTTTGAACAAGACGATGGATAGTGTTTGAAAACTGACGCGGAACCCGAAACACAGTTATAAATTTATGAGAAGAATGCTATAAGAGTCTCCTGGTCCTCGATTTCATCTAGACATTTCGGGCAATTTTTGTACCACACGACTAAAATGGACCGAAATATGTATTTTCGAACAAGACGATGGCTATTGTTTGAAATCTGACGCGGAAACTGAAACACAGTTAAAAATTTAGAAGAAGAATGATATAAGGGACTCTCGGTCCTCGATTTCATCTGGACTTTTCGGGCGAGTATGGTGCCATTCGACAAAAATGGGCAAAAATTTGTCTTTTTGGAATAGACGATGGCAACTGGTTGTAATCTGATGAGGTACCCGAAACACATTTATAAAATTAGGACATTTCATCTGGACATTTCCGGCGATTTTAGTACCACCCGACTAAAATGTACCGATATCCGTGTTTTTGAACAAAATGATGTCTAGTGTTTGAAAACTGATGCGGAACCCGAAACATAAATACAAATTTAGAAGAAGAATGCTATAAGCGTCTCCGGGTCCTCGATTTCATCTGGACTTTTTGGGCGATTTTCATACCACTAGACTAAAAAGGATTGAAATCTATATTTTCGGACAAATCAATGGCTAGTGTTTGAAATCTGACCCAGAATTCGAAACAATTTTTTATATTTAGAAGAAGAATGCTATACGGGACTCCCGGTCCTCCATTATATCTTGTATTTTAGGGTGATTTTTGTACCAACCGACTAAAATGGACCGAAATTCGTATTTTTGAACAAAACAATGGGTCAGAAGAATTTAGGAGAAGAATGCTATATGGGTCTATCGATCCTCGATTTCATCTGGACTTTCCACGCGATTTTCTTACCCCTCGACAAAAAAGGGCTGAACCTAAAAATCTGTAATAAATTTTGGAGAAGAATGCTATCAGGGTCACCCGTTCCTCGATTCATCTGGAACTTTCAAGTTGTTTTCGTTCCACCCAACAAAAAATTGACCGAAATTCATATTTTTGAACAGGATAATTGCTAGTGTTTGAAATCTGACGCGAAACCCGAATCTCAGTTATAAATTTAAGAGAAGAATGCTATAAGGGTCTCCCAGTCCTCGATTTCATCTAGGCTTTTCAGGCGATTTTCGTACCACCCGGCAAAAATAGACCGAAATCCATATTTTCGAAGAAGACAATTGCTAGTGTTTGAAATCTGAGGTGGAACCCGAAACTCAATTATAAATTTGGAGAAGAATGCTGTAACGGTCTCTCGGTCCTCGATTTCATCTGGACTTTTCGGTCTATTTTCGTAGCCCTCGACCAAAATAGACCGAAATCTGTATTTTCGGAACAGACGATGTCTAGTGTTTGATATCTGACCCGAAATGAGAAACATATTTTATATATTTAGGAGAAGAATGCTATAAGGATCACCCGGTCCTCGATTTCATTTGGAATTTTCAGACGATTTCCGTACACCCTGTCAAAAATGGACCGAAATCTGTAATTTCCAACAAGACGATGGCTAGTGTTTGAAATCTGACGCAGAACTCGATATACATTTATATATTTAGGAGAAGAATGCAACAAGAGTCTTCTGGTCCTTGATTTCATGTGGACTTTTCAGGCGATTATCGTACCACCTAACAAAAATGAACAGAAATCTGTATTTTCTGACCAGACGAGGGCTAGTGTTTGAAATTTGACGCGGAACCCGGAACACATTTATAAATTTTGGAGAAGAATGCTATAAGGGTTTCCCGGTCTTCGATTTCATCTGGACTTTTTAGGCAATTTTCGAACCACCGGACAAATATGGACAAAAATTCGTACGGACCAAACGATAGCTAGTGTTTGAAATCTGATGGAGAACCCCAAACTTAGTTATAAATTTAGGAGAAGAATGCTACAAGAATCTTCTTCTCGCCGATTTCGTCTGGACTTTTCGGGAAATTTTTGTTCCCCTCGACAAAAATGGACCAAAATTTGTATTTTCGGACAAGACGATAACTAGTGTTTGAAATTTGCCACGGAACCCGAAATAGAGTTATAAATTTTGGAGAAAAATGCTATAGGGGTCTCTCGGTCGTCGATTTGATCTGGAGTTTTCGAGCAATTTTCATTCCACCCGACAAAAATGGATCGAAATCAGTATTTTCGGACTAGACGAGGGCTAGTGTTTAAAATTTGATGCGGAACCTGAAACATAGTTATAAATTTTGGATAAGAATGATATAAGGGTCTCCCTATCCTCGATTTCATCTAGACTTTTTGAGTGATTTTCGTACCACCCGACCATAATGGACCGAAATCCTTATTTTCGGACAAGACAATGGCTAGTATTTGAAATCGGACACGAAACCCAAAACTCATTTATAAATTTTGGAGAAGAATGCTATAAGGGTCTCTCGTACACATGAAAATAAAAGACCAAAATTCGTATTTTCGAACAAGCAATGGATAGTGTTTGAAATCTGACGCGGAACCCGAGTCTAATTTATAAATTTAGTAGAAGAATGCTATAAGAGTCTCCTGGTCCTCGATTTCATCTATACTTTTCAGGGTATTTCGTACAAGACGATGGCTAGTGTTTGAAATCTAGCGCGGAACCCAAAACAAAGTTATAAATTTTTGGGTAGAATGCTATAATGGTCTCGTGGTCCTCGATTTCAATTCGGACGATTTTCGTACCCCTCGACAAAAATGGACCAACATCTGTA
>NW_027336223.1:2520-2868 GCF_000331145.2 Cicer arietinum | reverse complement strand
TCCTTCTTGGCGGCATGGTTTCCTATAAAACCATTATCAAGTAGAGTCTTAACACTACTTCAAGTAATTCCAAACTAACGTCCGACTATAACAACACATAATAAATATTTTGGACTTGACAACTCAAGTCACCTAAACCGACACATAATCAGATGACAACTCCCAACTTATGGGTCGACCTACAATCTATAACCAAGGTTCCACAGCCCCCAAAGAAAACCAAACCTAAGCTCTGATACCACAATGTAACACCCCGTTTTTCAAAGCGAGGGTGTATTTTTTTTTTCAAAAGAAATTAAACTGAAACAGAGAAATAAACAAGAAAATGCCTTTGGATAAATAATTGAG
>NW_027336223.1:0-1485 GCF_000331145.2 Cicer arietinum | reverse complement strand
CCTAATCAAGTCCACAACCTAACACTTAGCAATTACTACGCGATTACCACGGCAAATTGGGTTTCGACTTAGTTTCTACAAACCATCACACTTACACACAATAATCAACACATAACACTTAGCACTTTCAACGCAATTACCACAACGACTAAAATTCAAAACACTCAATCATACAACTCAAATCAACCACGACTCGCGTGCCAAGCAATCTAATGCAATGCGTATATGCCAAAATGCGTGGACTCGGAATTCCAAACCAAAACCCTCCTCGAAGGGCCGTAAATCATAATTGTACCGCCTATCACAGGCCAAAGTACCAATTACCGAGGTGCCACCTATCACGGGTCAGTACAGTTTACCAAGGTGTCACCTATCACGGGTCAGTACAGTTTACCAAGGTGTCACCTATCACGGGTCAGTACAGTTTACCAAGGTGTCACCTATCACGGGTCAGTACAGTTTACCAAGGTGTCACCTATCACGGGTCAGTACAGTTTACCAAGGTGTCACCTATCACGGGTCAGTACAGTTTACCAAGGTGTCACCTATCACGGGTCAGTACAGTTTACCAAGGTGTCACCTATCACGGGTCAGTACAGTTTACCAAGGTGTCACCTATCACGGGTCAGCACAATTTACCAAAAATGTAAATCATAAGCGTACCACCTATCACGGGTCAGTACAGTTTACCAAGGTGTCACCTATCACGGGTCCACACAATTTACTAAATGAAATGCATGAGCATACACAGACCCCATCCACAAGAATCGTTAAGCAAATGCAGATATTAAAAGATTCCCCATTTTTAATACCCATTTAACTTAAACGACTTTCAAAACAACATTAAATAAATAAGTCATTAAGAGATTCCCCATTCTTAATACCGATTTATCTTAATGATTTTCAAAACAAAACGTTAAGCAAACAGACATATTAAGAGATTCCCCATTCTTAATATACTTTTGACTTAAACGATTTTCACACAAAACATTCAGTAAACAGGACATTAAGAGATTCCCCATTCTTAATACTCATTTACTGAAACGATTTTCAAAAACAATAGTTAAGTAACCGAGACATTAAGAGATTCCCCATTCTCAACGCCCAGTTAACTTAAACATTTTCCTCAAACGCACATTAAGTAAACCGAGGTATTAAAAGATTCCCCATTTTTAATACTCGTTTAACTCTAATGGTTTTCAAATTCCACAGAAACAAACTCAAACATACTCTCACATTCAAACCATAATTCACAACAGACACACCAATTAACAAACATCAAGTATGGACACGCCAAATACAACGAACACAATTCAACACAACATGCCACCCAAATGCATCAGACGTCATTTACCCATAGTCACACACAATGACTTCAAATTCATTTACCACGAAACATTCAACAATATAAACAAAACCTAACTCCAAGGTTTTACCCGTAACGCATTAGATTCGTTTTTCCCCAAATCGATACATTAAATCCTA
>NW_027336222.1:0-1031 GCF_000331145.2 Cicer arietinum | reverse complement strand
CATGATTCCTTGTATTTTGTCTCTCGTAAATTACTTATGTTTTTGCCTCTAGTGAAATGCTTACATTTTGCGTTAATAATACTCTTCTACTTTGCCTCTGATATTTCTTCTTCTACTTTGCTTCTGATTTCCTCCTTCCATTTAGGTCACATATCCTCTAACTCTGTCTCTGGTCATGTATCCTCTAACTATGTCTCTAGTCACGTATCCTCTGACTCTACCTCTGTTCATGTATCCTCTAACTCTGCCTCTAGTCACATATCCTCTAACTCTACCTCTAGATACGCATCCTCTTACTCTGGTTATGTATCATTTGCCTCTTGTCACATATCCTCTGACTCTAATTATGGTGCCTTTAATATATATGCTTCTGATCATGCTGCCTCTCACCCATGTGACATTGGTCATGTTGTCTCTAATTTATTATTCCATAATGCACTGCCTCTGGTCAAGATTCGGCCTGTAGCCGTGTTTGCATCTGGTTTCAGCTTCTGATTAGGGACTTAGGATTTAATTTCCACTTGAATTTCTATATATTGTTAAGTTATTTATAAGTGTTATGGATGAATGATACATTGTGACCATGACATTACAAAGGCATTACATACATAACATCTCAAGTGCATTGCATTCTTTATAATCAGATCATGCATGACCTTATTCACGGTGGTACATTTAGGTTGTTCTAAATATGGATTAATAGGTAAATGAGAACAATCAGAACGCTGGTTGGGGTTTGGTCAGACCGCCTTTACCAATCAAATATCAGTTATCTTGGTGACCCACGTTAAGATAACTGACGACTTTTCATATTCCAAGGAAAATATTTGAGGTCATGCATATACTTTTCAGAATTATTAAGAAAGAAAGAATGTTTTAAGTTAAGCTTTTATAAAAATTGAACTTGAGAGTTTTCACACTAGATGCATAATATTTTCATGTTTTATGAATTTTTGTGAAATAAATAGTTTAAAACTACCCCTCTCTTTATTTTGAGAACTCATTGAAATTTTATCTCAATACAAGATGAT
>NW_027336221.1:0-1306 GCF_000331145.2 Cicer arietinum | reverse complement strand
TAACTGGACTAGAATAAACCTAGGGAGGATGAAAATGACCTAAATGTTCATCCAATGACACAACTACACCTATTCGATGCACAAGATTGGTTAAAAACCCTAATTGGACAAGAATAAACATAAGCAGGACGAAAATGACCGAAATGTTCATCCAATGACACAAACACACCTATTGTATGCAAAAGATTGGTTAAAAACCCTAATTGGACAAGAATAAGCCTAGGGAGGACGAAAATGACCTAAATATTCATTCAATGACACAAACGAACCTATTGGATGCACAAGAATGGTTAAAAAGCCTAGTTAGACAAGAATATATGTAGGAATTACGAAAATGACCTAAATGTTCATCCAATGACACAAATGAACTTATTGGATGCACAAGATTAGTTAAAAACCTAGTTTGACAAGAATAAGTGTAGGAATGACGAAAATGACCTAAATGTTCATCCAACGACACAAACACACCTATTGTATGCACAAGACTGATTAAAAACCCTATTTTGGACTAGAATAAACAAAGGGAGGACGAAAATGACCAAAATGTTCATCCAATGACACAAACGAACATATTGGATGCCCAAGATTGGTTAAAAATCCTAGTTGGACAATAATACGTCTATGTAGGACGAAAATGACCTAAATGTTCTTCCAATGACACAAACACACCTATTGGATGCACAAGATTGGTTAAAAACCCTAATTGGACTAGAACAGGCCTAGGGAGGACGAAAATGACCTAAATGTTCATCCAATGACACAAACACACCTATTAGATGCACAAGATTGGTTAAAAACCCTAGTTGGAAAAGAATACGTCTAGGAATGATGAAAATGACCTAAATGTTCATTCAATGACACGAACACACCTATTGGATGCACAAAATTGGTTAAAAACCCGAATTGGACAAGAATAAGCCTAGGGAGGACGAAAATGACCTAAATGTTCATCCAATGACACAAATGAACTTATTGGATGCACAAGATTGGTTAAAAACCCTAATTGCACAAGAATAAGCCTAGGGAGGGATTGGTTAAAAACCCTAGTTGGAAAAGAATACGTCTAGGAATGATGAAAATGACCTAAATGTTCATTCAATGACACGAACACACCTATTGGATGCACAAAATTGGTTAAAAACCCGAACTGGACTAGAATAAACCTAGGGAGGACGAAAACGACCTAAATGTTCATCCAATGACACAAATGAACTTATTGGATGCCCAAGATTGGTAAAAAAATCCCTAATTGGAGAAGAATAAGCTTAGGGAGGACGAAAATGACCTAAATGTTCATCCAATGACA
>NW_027336219.1:1342-2366 GCF_000331145.2 Cicer arietinum | reverse complement strand
ATGAACTTATTGCATGCACAAGATTGGTTAAAAACCCTAATTGGACAAGAATAAGTTTAGGGATGATGAAAATGACCTAAATGTTCATCCAATGACACAAACATACCTTTTGGATGCACAAGATTGGTCGAAAATGACCTAATTGGACTGGAATAAACCTAGGGAGGACAAAACCTAAATGTTAATCCAATGACACAAATGAACATATTGGATGCACAAGATTGATTAAAAACCCTAATTGGAGAAGAATAAGCCTAGGGAGGACGAAAATGACCTAAATGTTCATCCAATGACACAAATGAACTTATTGCATGCACAAGATTGGTTAAAAACCCTAATTGGAAAAGAATAAGTCTAGGGAGGACGAAAATGACCTAAATGTTCATCCTATGACACAAATGAACATGTTGGATGCATAAGATTGGTTAAAACCCCTAATTGGACAAGAATAAGCCTGGGGAGGATGAAAGTGACCTAAATGTTAATCCAATGACACAAATGAAATTATTGCATGCACAAGATTGGTTAAAAACCCTAATTGGACAAGAATAAGCCTGGGGAGGATGAAAGTGACCTAAATGTTAATCCAATGACACAAATGAAATTATTGCATGCACAAGATTGGTTAAAAACCCTAATTGGACAAGAATAAGCCTGGGGAGGATGAAAGTGACCTAAATGTTAATCCAATGACACAAATGAAATTATTGCATGCACAAGATTGGTTAAAAACCCTAATTGGAAAAGAATAAGTCTAGGGAGGACGAAAATGACCTAAATGTTCATCCAATGACACATACAGACCTATAGGATGCACAAGATTGGTTAAAGACCCTAATTGGACAAGAATAAACCTAGGGAGGACGAAAATGACCTAAATGTTAGTCCAATGACACAAATGAACATATTGGATGCACAAGATTGGTTAAAAACCCTAATTGGAAATGAATAAGCCTAGGGAGGACGAAAATGACCTAAATGTTCATCATATGACACAAATGAACTTATTGGATGCATAAGATTG
>NW_027336219.1:0-261 GCF_000331145.2 Cicer arietinum | reverse complement strand
GGAGGACGAAAATGACCTAAATGTTCATCCAATGACACAAATGAACTTATTGCATGCACAAGATTGGTTACAAACTTTAATTGGACAAGAATAAGTCTAGGGAGGACGAAAATGACCTAAATGTTCATCCTATGAAACAAACACACCTATAGGATGCACAACATTGGTTAAAAACCCCTAATTGGACAGGAATAAACGAAGGGAGGACGAAAATGACCTAAAATTTAATCCAATGACACAAATGAACATATTGGATGCACA
>NW_027336218.1:512-1658 GCF_000331145.2 Cicer arietinum | reverse complement strand
ACAAGATTGGTTAAAAACCCTAATTGGACAAGAATAAGCCAAGGGAGGACGAAAATGACCTAAATGTTCATCCAATGACACAAATGAACTTATGGGATGCACAAGATTGGTTAAAAACCCTAATTGGAGAAGAATAAGCCTAGGGAGGACGAAAATATCCGAAATGTTAAACCGATTACACAAATGAATTTATTGGATGAACAAGATTAGTTAAAACCCCTAATTGCACAAGAATAAGCCTAGGGAGGACGAAAATGACCTAAATGTTCATCCAATGACACAAATGAACTTATTGGATGCACATAATTGGTTAAAAACCCTAATTGAACAAGAATAAGCCTAGGGGGGACGAAAATGACCTAAATGTTCATCCAATGACACAAATGAACTTATTGGATGCACATAATTGGTTAAAAACCCTAATTGAACAAGAATAAGCCTAGGGGGGACGAAAATGACCTAAATGTTCATCCAATGACACAAATGAACTTATTGGATGCACATAATTGGTTAAAAACCCTAATTGAACAAGAATAAGCCTAGGGGGGACGAAAATGACCTAAATGTTCATCCAATGACACAAATGAACTTATTGGATGCACAAGATAGGTTAAAAACCCTAATTGCACAAGAATAAGCATAGGGAGAACGAAAATGACCTAAATGAACTTATTGGATGGACAAGATTGGTTAAAAAGACTAATTGGACAAGAATAAGCCTAGGGAGGACGTAAATGACCTAAATGTTCATCCAATTACACAAATGAACTTATTGGATGCACAAGATTGGTTAAAAACCCTAATTGGACAAGAATAAGCATAGGGAGGACGAAAATGACCAAAATGTTCATCCAATGACACAAATGAACATAATGGATGCACAAGATTGGTTAAAATCCCTAATTGCACAAGAATAAGCCTAGGGAGGATGAATATGACCTAAATGTTCATCCAATTACGCAAATGAAATTTTTGGATGCACAAGATTGGTTAAAAACCCTAATTTGACAAGAATAAGCCTAGGGAGGACGAAAATGACCTAAATGTTCATCCAATTACACAAACGAACTTATTGGATGCACAAGATTGGTTAAAAACCCTAATTTGAAAAGAATAAGCATAGGGAGGACGAAAATGACCTAAATG
>NW_027336218.1:0-212 GCF_000331145.2 Cicer arietinum | reverse complement strand
TTACACAAATGAACTTATTGGATGCACAAGATTGGTTAAAAACCCTAATTGGACAAGAATAAGCCTAGGGAGGACGAAAATGACCTAAATGTTCATCCAATTAAACAAATGAACTTATTGGATGCACAAGATTCGTTAAAAACCCTAACTGGACAAGTATAAGCATAGGGAGGACAAAAATGACCTAAATGTTCATCCAATGACACAAATGA
>NW_027336217.1:8554-9883 GCF_000331145.2 Cicer arietinum | reverse complement strand
GAACTAGGCTCCACACCTTGTTTCTCTCAAACTGGTTTAACTCCTCTTGCATAGCAATTATCCACTCACTATCTAACAGGGCTTCTTTAATGTTCTTAGGTTCAATCTGAGACACAAAGGCTGTAAAGTTACAGAATTGTCTAAGGTTCTTCCTAGTTGCAACACCTTTAGAGATATCCCCTATAATGTTATCTATGGGGTGGTTTCTGTTGAATTTCCATTCCTTAGGTAAATCACCACTCATTATGGGTTCTATACAGTCAGTTCTAGTTGGAGGAACAGCTACAGTTTGTTCTAATGGTTCAGATTCTATAACTTCATCCAAAAAGTCATCAACCATAGTAGGAGTTTTGTTCAAGTTTTTTCTGCAAAAACAATTCATCAAACTTTACATGAACTGACTCTTCTATGGTCTTTGTTCTTTTGTTGTAGATTCTATAGGCCTTACTGGTTTGAGAGTATCCTAGAAAAATACCTTCATCTGCCTTAGGGTCAAACTTTCCTAGGTGTTCTTTGCCATTGTTCAACACAAAGCACTTACAACCAAAGATTCTAAAGTAGGAAAGGTTTGGTTTTTTACCCTTGTACAGTTCATAGGGGGTTTTTCTAAACAGGGGCCTAATGAGAACTCTATTGACAACATGAGTGGTTGTACTAATTGCATCTTCCCAAAAGTACTTAGGTAGGTTAGAGTCCTTAAGCATAGTCCTAGCTAACTCCTCTAAGGATCTATTTTTCCTCTCCACTACCCCATTTTGCTGAGGTGTCCTAGGGGCTAAATATATGTGGTTTATACCATGTTGTTCACAATAAGTTTGAAAAGAATCATTTTGGAATTCACCTCCATGATCACTTTTAATTGATACAATTTTCTGGTCATTCTCATTTTGAACCAAAGTAGCAAATTTTTTAAAAGTTGAGAATGCATCACTCTTGTGAGCCAGAAAATATGTCCATGTGAACCTGGAATAGTCATCTACCATATCCATAAAGGTTACCTCCAAAGCTCTTCACTTGAGCAGGTCCAAAAAGGTCCATGTGTACTAACGGCAAAACCCTATTGGTTTTGACCATATCTATAGAGGGAAAAGAAGTTTTAACTAGTTTGCTTCTCTCACAGGAGTCACAAAGTCTATCCTTAGTAAACTTCTTGTTAGGGACACCTATAACTAGCTGTTTGCTAACAAGTCTATTCAAATGATCTATATGAATATGCGCTATACGTTTATGCCATAACCAAGTCTCATCTGAATTAGATAACAAGCAACATATAGTACTTGGCAAAGAATTAAAATCTAACATATAAATGTTATTAATTCTATCACCAAC
>NW_027336217.1:4245-8205 GCF_000331145.2 Cicer arietinum | reverse complement strand
ACACAATCAGAATTTTATTTTAGGTCCCCAATTTAAATTGGGTCCTGGAAGGTTAGTGTCAAAAATTGGTTTCTTTGCTATCCAAACTTGCTTCCATCCTCTATTGGCTAGTTTTTTAAATTTGCAATTTGAAACAAAATGTCCCTTTCTGCAACAGAAGTGACATGTACCATCAAAGGATGAATGTTTGTTTGGTTTAGTAAAGATGTCATACATATTCCTTGAAATAGCAGATTTTTGACTATGTTTGACATTTCTGGTTTGCATATAACCAATACCATATCTAGTGTTATTCCTTTTAACATGCATATTGGGTTTATATCCTAAACCAGATTTTTCATGAACATGTCTTTGATTGCTAAGTATGACATTCAGTTTATCTTCACTACTAGCAAACTTCAATAAGACATAGATTTGCTTCTTCTTCATCTGAAGAGGCAGAGGATTAGATTGATTAGATTGTGAACTAACCTCATTTTCTGTTTATGAGTCGGTATTTGCCATAAGACATAGATTTGCTTCTTCTTCATCTGAAGAGGCAGAGGATTCTTCTTTGTCATTCCATGCAACATATGCTTTTCTGGTTTTGGTGGCTGGTTCCTTGCCTTTAGTTTTTGTAGCTCTATTTTTGTTCTGCAACTTGTAACACTCAGACTTTATGTGACCTGTTTTACCACACTCATAACAGGTGATTGTCTTGTTGTCACTAGTCTTAGAACTGGATGGCTTTCTGAATTTGTTGTCTTTCTTTTTCAGAAATTTCTTAAACTTTTTGACAAGTAAACCAATCTCAGGCTCTTCATCAGTCTCACTGCTTGATTCATCTGAGCAGCTGTCTTGTTCAGTTTTTGATTGATGCGTTTGGGCTTTCAAAGACTATCCTTTCTTCTTCCTGCTATCGTGCTCTGACTCATCTAGTCTATGCAACTCCATTTCGTGCTCCCGGAGCTTTCCAAATAGTGTTGTAGTGGTCATTTTTGTCAGATCTTTCGATTCAGCAATAGCAGTTATTTTGGGCCGCCATTCTCTTGTTAAATACCTCATGATCTTCCCAATTTGCTGTTCATTTTCCACCTGTTTTCCCAGGGCATGAAGGTTGTTTATAACGTGTGTAAACCTAGTCTGTAGATCCCTTATTGATTCATCTTTCTTCATGCTAAACAATTTGTATTCATGCATGAGTGTATTTACACGAGCTCTTTTCACGTCTATGGTGCCTTCATGTGTTTCCTGAAGAATGTCCCACATTTCCTTTGCTGATTTACAGTTTGATACCCTGAAGAATTCTTCTACACACAAAGCAGATGTTATAATATTCTTTGCTTTAGCATTAT
The DNA here is from genome assembly GCF_000331145.2 of Cicer arietinum. NCBI lineage: Eukaryota > Viridiplantae > Streptophyta > Magnoliopsida > Fabales > Fabaceae > Cicer > Cicer arietinum. The sequence goes on along the minus strand of NW_027336217.1, from coordinate 6,871 downwards.
ATCCTACCTTCTTCTTATCATCCTCAGACCATTCGGATCTGAGCTTAGGGATCAGCAAATCATTAGTTCCAGCAATTTTAGGTATGTAGGGTCCATTTTCAACAACATCTAGAATATCAATACCACTGGCTTCGAGAAATATCAGCATCCTATGTTTCCAATACATGTATGCGGTTCCATTGAAGGCTGGGGGCCTTGCAAGTGAAGCACCTTCTCCTAGAAAATCAACTGAGGCCATGATCCTTTTATGAGTATTACCTCTAAAAAAGTCAGGCTCTGGTGCCAATTGTTGATTATTATGACCTCGTAATTACAAAATATGACAATCGTTATCAAATTAAAACAATATAGAAAACAGAATACGTCAAGCATACAATTAAGATCGAACATACAATCATACGATGCAAGATTTATACGTGTTCAGCTGTCAATATGACAGCCTACATCCAGTCCTGACAATCCAACTGGATTTCAGCTTTTTCTCCAATAGAAATAATTGAGACTTGTTTACAGATTGTCCAGTTTCCTCGAAACCTATCTATCTAACTCGAATTCTTTCCTATTGCTTAACCCCTTGATCCTTGCAGTCACTCGGCAGACTCACACAAGATCAAGTCTGACTCCTTCTTGATGAGGCCTCTCACCCAAGAAGATCGCCACCAGTTTCAAGCTAGATTTTTTTTCACAGTTGTTTGTTTACAATACGTTGTTTACAAAAAGATATAAAAGAAGTACAGAGTTTGTCTTCAATCTTGATCAATGTATCTCACACAATAATCTGGTTGTTCATATGAGTGTTTGTGAGATCATTGTCTTTTCTCTCAAGAATTCTTTTTCAGCTCTCTTATTGATTATGAATAATCTTTTGGTTTTGATCTGAAAAAGCAATATCAGAATGTTGTCAAAATGTTCTTAAGAGTTCTTCAGTGTTCTGAAGTATATTCAAGTGTTTTCAAGTCTTTTCAGGTGTTAATGATAAAATGATTGAAAACTGTTTATATAGTTTCTGAAAAACAACTAATAAATCGATTTACCAATCGATTCATTAAAGTGATAAAACGGGCTTAATCGATTTGCCAATCGATTATCGCAAGTCTTGTTTTTCTTGAATCTTGAAACTATACAAACTAATAAATTTCCTAATCGATTCTTTTAATATACTTTTCAGAAAATTATGTGCAGACTTATATGAATCGATTGCATAATCGATTCATGATGTTTTGTTTCAATAATGAAATCAAACCAATTGATTACTTAGTCGATTCACTAAGTCACATAATCGATTCACAACTACACTAAATCGATTTGGCCATATACTGAGAGTTCCCTGTGATTTCAAATTTTTGTTGCAATCGATTTGCCAATCGATTGTGTTTAGAAACAGGAATTTAGCTAATTTCATGTTAATCGAAGTGCCAATCGATTTGGTAGTGTTTTTCTGAAAAGATTTTACCTGTTTGGTTTAGCTCAATCGATTTCCCAATCCATTGATACCAAACTTATCATGATTGAATTTCTCACAATAGATCGTCCAATCGATTATGTTTGTCACAAGCCATGTTACTTTTGAAATTTTATTTACGACATCGATTTGTCAATCGATTAGCCTAGTAAATTGATTTGCCCTGTGACTCGCCCAATCGATTACTCAATCGATTCATTCAATCAGTTTTAGACTTTGTGATTTGCACAGTCGATGTGCCAATCGATTAGCATACAAATCAGGTTGCCTCTGACTTGCACAATTTTTATTCCTGATTGTGCCAGTCGATTGCCTAATCGATTGTGTAACCACAAACTACATGTTTCCTTACAACCCTTTTACGAAATCGATTTCCTAATCGATTTGTTCAGTAGATTTTCAACTTTTGTTGATTTCTTGAGTTCCAAGCAATTGTCTCAAGTAAGTAGGGTTGAGTTGTTGTTCCTGAAATCTTGCTCATTTAAAATGTAAGATTTTCATTATATGTTTGTTAATTATGTCAAAATTAGGATTAAGAGGAATAAAGTCCAACAGAGGATGCAAATTACTTAAGTGTTCATCAATTGTAACAAATAAACTGATTGGATACACAAGATTGTTTAAAAACCCTAATTGGATAAGAATAAGCCTACGGAGGACGAAAGTGACCTAAATGTTCATCCAATGACACAAATAAACCTATTGGATGCACAAGATTTTTTAAAAACCCTAATTGGACTAGAATAAGCCTAAGGAGGACGAAAATGACCTAAATTTTCATCCAATGACAAAAACACACCTATTGGATGCACAAGATTGGTTAAAAACCCTAATTGGACAAGAATAAGCCTAGGGAGGAAGAAAATGACCTAAATGACAATCCAAGGACACAAATGAACTTATTGGATGCACAAGTTTGGTTAAAACCCCTAAATGGACAAGAATAAGCCTAGGGAGCATGAAAATGACCTAAATATTCATCCAATGACACAAACACACCTATTGGATGCACAAGATTGGTTAAAAATCGTAATTGGACAAGAATAAACCTAGGGAGGACGAAAATGACCTAAATGTTAATTCAATGACACAAACACACCTATTGGATGCAGAAGATTGGTTAAAAACCCTAATTGGACAAGAATAAGCCTAGGGAGGACGAAA
>NW_027336217.1:655-3226 GCF_000331145.2 Cicer arietinum | reverse complement strand
GTTAAAAACCCTAATTGGACAAGAATAAGCCTAGGGAGGACGAAATTAACCTAAATGTTCATCCAATGACACAAACACACCTATTGGATGCACATGATTGGTGAAAAACCCTAATTGGACAAGAATAAGCTTAGGGAGGACCAAAATGCACTAAATGTTAATTCAATGACACAAATGAACTTATTGGATGCACAAGATTGGTTAAAAACCCTAATTGGACAAGAATAACCCTAGGGAGGACGAAATTAACCTAAATCTTCATCAAATTACACAAACACACCTATTGGATGCACAAGATTGGTTAAAAATCCTAATTGGACAAGAATAACCCTAGGGAGGATGAAAATGACCAAAATCTTAATCCAATGACTCAAATGAACTTATTGGATGCAAAAGATTGGTTAAAAACCCTAATTGGACAAGAATAAACCTAGGGAGGACGAAAATGGCCTAAATGTTAATTCAATGACACAGATGAACTTATTGGATACACAAGATTGGTTAAAATCCATAATTGGACAAGAATAAGCCTAGGCAGGACGAAAATGACCTAAATGTTCATCCAATGACACAAATGAACTTATTGGATGCACAAGATTGGTTAAAAACCCTACTTTGACAAGAATAAGCCTAGGGAGGACGAAAATGACCTAAATGTTCATCCAATGACACAAACACACCTATTGGATGCACAAGATTTGTTAAAAACCCAAATTGGACAAGAATAAGCCTAGGGAGGGCGAAAATGACCTCAATGTTCATTCAATGACACAAGATTGGTTAAAATCCATAATTGGACAAGAATAAGCCTAGGGAGGATGAAAATGACCTAAATGTTAATTCAATGACACAGATGAACTTATTGGATGCACAAGATTGGTTAAAATCCATAATTGGACAAGAATAAGCCTAGGGAGGATGAAAATGACCTAAATGTTAATCCAATGACTCAAATGAACTTATTGGATGCACAAGATTGGTTAAAAACCCTAATTGGACAAGAATAAGCTTAGGGAGGACGAAAATGACCTAAATGTTAATTCAATGACACAGATGAACTTATTGGATGCACAAGATTGGTTAAAATCCATAATTGGACAAGAATAAGCCTAGGGAGGACGAAAATAAACTAAATGTTAATCCAATGACACAAATGAACTTATTGGATGCACAAGATTCGTTAAAAACTCCAATGGGACAAGAATAAGCATAGGGAGGACAAAAATGACCTAAATGTGAAACCAATGACACAAATGAACTTATTGGATGCACAAGATTCGTTAAAAACCCCAACGGGACAAGAATAAGCATAGGGAGGACGAAAATGACCAAAATGTCAAACCAATGACACAAATGAACTTATTGGAAGCACAAGATTGGTTAAAAAACCTAATTGGACAAGAATAAGCCTAGGGAGGACGAAAATAAACTAAATGTTAATCCAATGACACAAATGAACTTATTGGATGCACAAGATTGGTTAAAAACACTTATTGGACAAGAATAAGCCTAGGGAGGACGGAAATGACCTAAATATTCATCCATTGAAACAAACACACCGATTGGATGCACAACATTGGTTAAAAACCCTAATTTGACTAGAATAAACCTAGGGACGACGAAAATGACCTAAATGTTAATTCAATGACACAAAGACACCTATTGGATGCACAATATTGGTTAAAAACCCTAATTGGACAAGAATAAGCCTAGGGAGGACGAAAATGACCTAAATGTTAATCAAATGACTCAAATCAACTTATTGGATGCAGAAGATTGGTTAAAACCCCTAAATAGACAAGAATAAGCCTAAGGAGGACGAAAATGACCTAAATAATCATCCATTGAAACAAACACACCTATTGGATGCACAACATTGGTTAAAAACCCTAATTGGTCTAGAATAAACCTAGGGAGGACGAAAATGACCTAAATGTTCATCCAATGACACAAACACACCTATTGGATGCACAACATTGGTTAAAAACCCTAATTGGTCTAGAATAAACCTAGGGAGGACGAAAATGACCTAAATGTTCATCCAATGACACAAACACACCTATTGGATGCACAACATTGGTTAAAAACCCTAATTGGTCTAGAATAAACCTAGGGAGGACGAAAATGACCTAAATGTTCATCCAATGACACAAACACACCTATTGGATGCACAACATTGGTTAAAAACCCTAATTGGTCTAGAATAAACCTAGGGAGGACGAAAATGACCTAAATGTTAATTCAATGACACAAAGACACCTACTGGATGCACAATATTGGTTAAAAGCCGTAATTAGACAAGAATAAGCCTAGGGAGGACGAAAATGACCTAAATGTTAATCAAATGACTCAAATAAACTTATTGGATGCACAAGATTGGTTAAAAACCCTAATTGGACAAGAATAAGCCTAGGGAGGACGAAAATGACCTAAATGTTCATCCAATGACACAAATGAACTTATGGGACGCATAAGATTGGTTAAAAACCCTACTTTGACAAGAATAAGCCTAGGGAGGACGAAAATGACCTAAATGTTCATCCAATGACACAAACAAACATATTGGATGCA
>NW_027336217.1:0-416 GCF_000331145.2 Cicer arietinum | reverse complement strand
CAAGAATAACCCTAGGGAGGTTGAAAATGACCTAAATGTTAATCCAATGACTCAAATAAACTTATTGGATGCACAAGATTGGTTAAAAACCCTAATTGGGCAAGAATAAGCCTAGGGAGGATGAAAATGACCTAAATGTTAATTCAATGACACAAATGAACTTATTGGATGCACAAGATTGGTTAAAAACCCTAATTGGACAAGAATAAGCCTAGGGAGGACAAAAATAACCTAAATGTTAATTCAATGACACAAATGAACTTATTGGATGCGCAAGATTGGTTAAAAACCCTAATTGATCTGAAAAAGCAATATCAGAATGTTGTCAAAATGTTCTTAAGAGTTCTTCAGTTTTCTGAAGTATATTCAAGTGTTTTCAAGTCTTTTCAGGTGTTAATGATAAAATGATTGAAAAC
>NW_027336216.1:0-1505 GCF_000331145.2 Cicer arietinum | reverse complement strand
CTAGCGTTTTTAACCAACCTTGTGCATCCAATAGGTGAGTTTGTGTCATTGGATGAACATTTAAGTCATTTTCATCCTCCCTAGTTTTGTTCTAGTCCAATTAGGGTTTTTAACCAATCTTATGCATCCAAAAGGTGTGTTTGTGTCATTGAATGAACATTTAGGTCATTTTCGTCCTCCCTAGGTTTATTCTGGTCCAACTAGGGTTTTTAACCAATGTTGTGCATACAATAGGTGTCTTTGTGTCATTGGATGAACAATTAGGTCTATTTCGTCCTCCCTAGGTTTATTCTGGTCCAACTAGGGTTTTTAACCAATGTTGTGCATACAATAGGTGTCTTTGTGTCATTGGATGAACAATTAGGTCTATTTCGTCCTCCCTAGGTTTATTCTGGTCCAACTAGGGTTTTTAACCAATGTTGTGCATACAATAGGTGTCTTTGTGTCATTGGATGAACAATTAGGTCTATTTCGTCCTCCCTAGGTTTATTCTGGTCCAACTAGGGTTTTTAACCAATGTTGTGCATACAATAGGTGTCTTTGTGTCATTGGATGAACAATTAGGTCTATTTCGTCCTCCCTAGGTTTATTCTGGTCCAACTAGGGTTTTTAACCAATGTTGTGCATACAATAGGTGTCTTTGTGTCATTGGATGAACAATTAGGTCTATTTCGTCCTCCCTAGGTTTATTCTGGTCCAATTAGGGTTTTTAACCAATCTTGTGCATCCAATAAGTTCATTTGTGTCATTGGATGAACAATTAGGTCTATTTCGTCCTCCCTAGGTTTATTCTGGTCCAACTAGGGTTTTTAACCAATCTTGTGCATCCAATAGGTGTGTTTGTGACATTGGATGAGCATTTAGGTCAGTTTCGTCCTCCCTAGGTTTATTCTGGTCCAACTACGGTTTTTAACCAATCTTGTGCATCCAATAGGTGTGTTTGTGACATTGGATGAACATTTAGGTCAGTTTCGTCCTCCCTAGGTTTTTAACCAATTACGTGCATACAATAGGTGTGTTTGTGTCATTGGATGAACATTTACGTCATTTTCGTCCACCCTTGACTTTTTCTTGTCCAATTAGGGTTTTTAACCAATCTTGTGCATCCAATAAGTTCATTTGTGTCAATGGATGAACATTTAGGTCCTTTTCGTCCTCCCTAGACTTATTCTTATCCAACTAGGGTTTTTAACCAATCATGTGCATACAATAGGGTGTGTTTGTGTCATTGGATGATCATTTAGGTCATTTTCGGCTTCCCTAGGTTATTTTTAGTCCAATTAGGGTTTTTAACCAATCTTGTGCATCCAATAGGTGTGTTTGTGTCATTGGATGAACATTTAGGTCATTTTCGTCCTTCCAAGACTTATTCTTGTCCAACTAGGGTTTTGAACCAATCTTGTGCATCCAATAAGTTCATTTCTGTCATTGCGTGAACATTTAGTTCATTTTCGTCCTCCCTAGGTTTATTCTAGTCCAATTAGGGTTTTTAACCTATCTTGTGC
>NW_027336215.1:2879-3217 GCF_000331145.2 Cicer arietinum | reverse complement strand
AGGATAGGGAGACCCTTATAGCATTCTTCTTCTAAATTTATAACTATTTTTCAGGTGTCGCGTTAGATTTCAGACACTAGCCATAGTCTTGTTCGAAAATAAGGATTTCGGAACATGTTTGTTGGGTGGTACGAAAATTGCTCGGAAAGCCAAGATGAAATCGAGGATTGGGAGACCCTTATAACATTCTTCTCCTAAATTTATAACTGAGTTTCGGGTTCCGCGTTAGATTTCAAACACTAGCAATCAGCTTGTTCGAAAATACGGATTTCGGTTCATTTTTTGTCGGGTGGTACGAAAATCACCCGAAAAGTCCAGATGAAATTGAGGACTGGGAG
>NW_027336215.1:1241-2346 GCF_000331145.2 Cicer arietinum | reverse complement strand
GTCCATTTTAGTTGAGTGGTACAAAAATCAGCCAGAAATACCAGATGAAATCGAGGACCGGGAGACCCTTATAGCATTCTTCTCGAAAATATATAACAACATTTTGGATTTCGGGTCATATTTCATACCCTAGCCATCGTCTGGTCCGAAAATATAGATTTTGGTCCATTTTTGTCGAGGGGTACGAAAATCCCCTGAAAAGTCCATATGAAAACGACGACTGAGAGACCCTTATAGCATTCTTCTTCTAAATTTAATACAATATTTCAGATGAAATCGACGGATTTCAATCCATTTTAGTCTGGTGGTATGAAAATCGAACGAAAAGTCTAGATGAAATCGAGGACTGGGAGACCCTTATAGTATTCTTCTCCTAAATTTATAAATGTGTTTCAGATTCCATATAATACCACTAGTTTTGATACAAAAGTCCTGATAATATCTTCACAATGTCAGATTTCAAACACTAGCCATCGTCTTGTTCAAAAATACAGTTTTCTTTCCATTTTTGTCGGGTGGTACGAAAATCGCCCGAAAAGTCTATATGAAATCGAGGACCGAGAGAACCTTATAGCATTCTTCTTCTAAATTTAATACAATATTTCAGATGAAATCGACGGATTTCAATCCATTTTAGTCTGGTGGTATGAAAATCGAACGAAAAGTCTAGATGAAATCGAGGACTGGGAGACCCTTATAGTATTCTTCTCCTAAATTTATAAATGTGTTTCAGATTCCATATAATACCACTAGTTTTGATACAAAAGTCCTGATAATATCTTCACAATGTCAGATTTCAAACACTAGCCATCGTCTTGTTCAAAAATACAGTTTTCTTTCCATTTTTGTCGGGTGGTACGAAAATCGCCCGAAAAGTCTATATGAAATCGAGGACCGAGAGAACCTTATAGCATTCTTTTTCTAAATTTATAACTACGTTTTGGGTTCCGTGTCAGATTTGAAACACTAGCCATCATCTTATTCAAAAATTAGGATACCGGTCCAATTTAGTTGGGTGGCACGAAAATCTCCCGAAATGTCTAGATGAAATTGAGGACCAGGAGACTCTTATCGCATTCTTCTCCTAAATTTATAACTATGTTTC
>NW_027336215.1:0-264 GCF_000331145.2 Cicer arietinum | reverse complement strand
AGATTTTAAATACTAGCCATCATCTTGTTCGAAAATACGGATATCGGTCCATTTTAGTCTGGTGGTACGAAAATCTCCCGAAATGTCCAGATGAAATCGAGGACCAGGAGACTCTTATTGCATTCTTCTCCGAAATTTATAACTGTGTTTTGGGTTCCGCGTCACATTTCTAAAACAAGCTATCGTCTAGTCCGAAAATACACATTTCGGTCCATTTTTTTCGGGTGGTACGAAAAACGCCCGAAAAGTCCAAATGAAATTGAG
>NW_027336214.1:0-1891 GCF_000331145.2 Cicer arietinum | reverse complement strand
TGGATGCACAAGATTGGTTAAAAACCCTAATTGGACTGGAATAAACCTAGGGACGACGAAAATCACCTAAATGTTCATCCAATGACACCAATTAGACAATAATTAGACAATAATAAGTCTAGGGAGGACGAAAATGACCTAATTGTTTATTTAATGACACAAACACACCATTTGGATGCACAAGAATGGTTAAAAACCCTAATTGGATTGGAATAAACCTAGGGAGGACGAAAATGACCTAAATGTTAATCCAATGACACAAATGAACATATTGGATGCACAAGATTGGTTAAAAACCCTAATTGGACAAGAATAAGCCTAGGGAGGACGAAAATGACCTAAATATTAATCCAATGACACAAACACACCTATTGGATGCACAAGATTGTTTAAAAACCCTTATTGGACTAGAATAAACCTAGGGAGGACGAAAAAGACATAAATGTTAATCCAATGACACAAATGAACATAATGGATGCACAAGATTGGTTAAAAACCCTCATTGAACAAGAATAAGCCTAGTGAGGACGAAAATGACCTAAATGTTCATCCAATGACACAAATGACCTTATTGGATGCAAAAAATTAGTTAAAAACCCTAATTGGACAAGAATAAGCCTAGGGAGGACATAAATGACCTAAATGTTCCTCCAATGAAACAAACACACCTATTGGATGCACAAGATTGGTTAAAAACCCTAATTGGACTAGAATAAACCTAGGGAGCACTTAAATGTCCTAATTGTTCATCCAATGACACAAACACACCTATTGGATGCACAAGATTGTTTAAAAACCCTTATTGGACTAGAATAAACCTAGGGAGCACTTAAATGTCCTAATTGTTCATCCAATGACACAAACACACCTATTGGATGCACAAGATTGTTTAAAAACCCTTATTGGACTAGAATAAACCTAGGGAGCACTTAAATGTCCTAATTGTTCATCCAATGACACAAACACACCTATTGGATGCACAAGATTGTTTAAAAACCCTTATTGGACTAGAATAAACCTAGGGAGCACTTAAATGTCCTAATTGTTCATCCAATGACACAAATGAACTTATTGGAAGCAAAAAATTAGTTAAAAACCCTAATTGGACAAGAATAAACCTAGGGAGCACTTAAATGTCCTAATTGTTCATCCAATGACACAAACACACCATTTGGATGCACAAGATTGGTTAAAAACCCTAATTGGACTGGAATAAACCTAGGGAGGACGAAAATGACCTAAATGTTAATCCAATGACACAAATAAACTTATTGAATGCACAAGATTGGTTAAAAACAAAAACCCTAATTGGACAAGAATAAGCCTAGGGAGGACGAAAATGACCTAAATATTCATCCAATGACACAAACACACCTATTGGATGCACAGGATTGGGTAAAAACCCTAATTGGACTTGAATAAACCTAAGGAGGACGAAAAAAACATAAATGTTAATCAAATGACACAAATGAACATATTGGATGCACAAAATTGGTTAAAAACCCTAATTGGACAAGAATAAGCCTAGGGAGGACGAAAATGACCTAAATATTCATCCAATGACACAAACACACCTATTGGATGCACAGGATTGGGTAAAAACCCTAATTGGACTTGAATAAACCTAAGGAGGACGAAAAAAACATAAATGTTAATCCAATGACACAAATGAACATATTGGATGCACAAAATTGGTTAAAAACCCTAATTGGACAAGAATAAGCCTAGGGAGGACGAAAATGACCTAAATATTCATCCAATGACACAAACACACCTATTGGATGCACAGGATTGGGTAAAAACCCTAATTGGACTTGAATAAACCTAAGGAGGACGAAAAAAACATAAATGTTAATCAAATGACACAAATGAACATATTGGATGCACAAGA
>NW_027336213.1:732-1010 GCF_000331145.2 Cicer arietinum | reverse complement strand
GGATGAACATTTAGGTCATTTTCGTCTGCCCTAGGCTTATTGTTGTCCAATTAGGGTTTTTAAACAATCTTGTGCCTCCAGTAGGTGCGTTTGTGTCATTCGATGAACATTTAAGTCATTTTCGTCTTCCCTTGGCTTATTCTTGTCCAATTAGGGTTTTTAACCAATCTTGTCCATCCAATAGGTGTGTTTGTGTCATTGGATGAACATTTAGGTCATTTGCGTCCTCCCTAGGCTTATTCTTGTCCAATTAGGATTTTTTAACAAATCTTGTGCAT
>NW_027336213.1:0-410 GCF_000331145.2 Cicer arietinum | reverse complement strand
GATGAACATTTAGGTCATTTTCGTCCTCCCTAGGCTTATTCTTGTCCAATTAGGGTTTTTAACAAATCTTGTGCATCTAATAGGTGTGTTTGTGTCATTGGACGAACATTTAGGCCATTTTGGTCCTTCCTTGGCTTATTGTTGTCCAATTAGGGTTTTTAACCAATCTTGTGCATCCAATAAATTCATTTGTGTCATTGAATAAACATTTAGGTCATTTTCGTCCTCCCTAGGCTTATTCTTGTCTAATTAGGATTTTTAACAAATCTTGTGCATCCAATAGTTGTGTTTGTGTCATTGGATGAACATTTAGATCATTTTCGTCCTCCCAAGGTTTATTCTACTCAAATTAGGATTTTTAACCAATCTTGTGCATCCAATAGGTCTGTTTGTGTCATTGGATGAACATT
>NW_027336212.1:2003-5970 GCF_000331145.2 Cicer arietinum | reverse complement strand
AAAACCCTAAAAAGATTAGAATTAGTCGAAGGAGGATGAAAATAACCTAGATGTTTATCCAACAACACAAACGCGCTTAGTGGTTGCATACGACTGTTTAAAATCCCTAAATGGAAAAGAATAAGCATAGGGATGACAAAAATGAACTAAATGTTAATCCAATGACACAAACACAGTTATTGGATTGGATGCATCAGATTGATTAAAAATCATAAATGTATTAGAATATGATAGGGAAGACGAAATTGACCTAAATGTTTATCCAATGACATAAAAGCACTTAATTGACTCACATGTTTGTTCAAAAACCCTAAATGGAGTTGAATAAGCCTAGGGAGGACTAAAATGACCGAAATATTAATCCAATGACACAAACACACTTATTGGATGTACAAGTTGTTTAAAAACCCTAAATGATTTTGAATAAGCCTAAGAAAGAAGAAAATGACCTAAATTTTAGTTCAATGACACAAACGCACTTTTGTGATGCACAAGAATGGTTAAAAACCCTAAATGGACTACATGTTAGTCCAACGACACAAACCCACTTATTGGATGCATAAGATTGGTTAAAAACCCTAAATGGATTGAAATAAGCCAAGGGAGAACGAAAATGACCTAAATGTAAATCCAATGACACAAAGACACTTATTGGATGCACCAGATTGTTTAAAACCCTAAATTGATTAGAATAAGCCTAAGGAGGATGAAAATGACCTAAACGTTATCCAATGACATAAAAGCACTTAATGGACGCACATGTTTGTTTAAAAACCTTAAATGGAGTTGAATAAGCATAGGGAGGACTAAAAAGACCGAAATATTAATCCAATGACACAAACACACTTATTGGATGCACAAGTTGTTTAAAAAACCTAAATGAATTTGAAAAAGCCTAAGAAAGAAGAAAATGACCTAAATTTTAGTTCAATGACACAAACGCACTTTTGTGATGCACAAGAATGGTTAAAAACCCTAAATGGACTAAATGTTAGTCCAACGACACAAACACACTTATTGGATGCATAAGATTGGTTAAAAACCCTAAATGGATTAAAATAAGCCAAGGGAGAACGAAAATGACCTAAATGTTCATCCAATGACACAAAGACACTTATTGGATGCATAACACTGGTTAAAACCCTAAATGGATTAGAATAAGCCTACGAAGGACGAAAATGACGTAAATGTTAATACAATGGCATACACAAACTTATTGGATTCACAAGATTGGTTAAAAACCCTAAAAGGATTAGAATTAGTCGAAGGAGGATGAAAATGACCTAAATGTTTATCCAATGAAACAAACGCACTTATTGGATGCACACGATTGTTTAAAAACCCTATATCGACATGAATAAGCATACGGAGGAGAAAAATGAACTAAATGTTAATCCAATGACAAAACACACTTATTGGATGCATTAGATTGATTAAAAACCGTAAATGTATTAGATGCACAAGATTGGATGCACAAGATTGTTTGAAAACCCTAAATGGATTTGAATAAGACTATGGAGGACTAAAATAACCTAAATGTTAATCCAATCACACAAACGCACTTTTCGGATGCACCTGATTAGTTAAAAATTCTAAATGGACTAGAATAAGCCTAGGGAAGCCAAAATGAACTAAGTGTTAATCAAATGACATAAAGACACTTATTGGATGCACCAGATCGGTTAAAATCCCAAAATGGACTAGAATAAATCGTCGGATGACAAAAATAACCTAAATGTTAATCCAATGACACAAACACACTTATTGGATGCATAAGATTGGATAAATGTTAATCCAATGACACAAGCACAGTTATTGGATGCAAAATATTTGTTAAAACCCTAAATGAAATAGAATAAGCCTATGGATGACGAAATTGACATAAATGTGAATCCAGTGACACAAACATACACATTAGATGCACAAGATTGGCTAAAAACCCAAAGTGGACTAGAATAAGTCAAAGAATGACAAAAATGACCTAAATATTATTCCAATGAGACAAACACACTTATTTGATGCAAAACCTTAGTTAAAAATCTTAAATGGATTAGAATAAAACTAGGCAGGATGAAAATGACATAAATGTTAATCCAATGACACAAACACACCTATTGGATTCACAAGATTGGTTAAAAACACTAAATGGACTAGAATAAGTCAAAGGATGAAGAGAATCACCAAAATCTTAATCTAATGGCACAGACGAACTTATTGGATTGAAAAGATTGGTTAAAAACCCTATATGGGTAAGAATTAGTCGATGGGGGACGAAAAAGACCTAAATGTTTATCCAACGAACCAAACACACTTAATTGATGAACAAGATTGTTTAAAAATCCTAAATGGATTAGAATAAGCCTAGAGAGAATGAAAATGACCAAAATGTTTATCCAATTACACAAACACAATTAATGGATGCACATGATTGTTTAAAAACCCTAATTGGACTGTAATAAGCATAGGGAGGATGAAAAGAACCTAAATATTAATCCAATGACACAAACACACTTATTGGATCCACAAGATTGTTTAAAAGCCCTAAATGGACTTGAATAAATCTAAAGAGGACGAAAATGACCTATATATTAATCCAATGAAACACACACACACTTATTGGATGCACAAGATTGTTTAAAAACCCTAAATGGATTTGAATAACCCTAAGAAGGAAGAAAATGACCTAATTTTTATTCAATGATACAAACGCACTTTTGTGATGCATAAGATAGGTTAAAAACCCTATATGGATTAAAATATACCAAGGGAGAACGAAAATGACCTAAATATTAATCCAATGACACAAAGACACCTTTATTGGATGCACAAGACTAATTAAAAATCCTAAATGGACTAGAATAATCAAAGGGTGGACAAAAATGAACTAAATGTGAATCCAATAACACAACCACACGTACTGGATGCGCAAGATTGGTTAAAAACCAAAAATGGATTAGAATAAGCATAAGGAGGACTAAAATGAACTAAATGTTAATCCATTGACACAAACACACTTTTGGATGCACAAGATTGGTTAAAAACCCTAAATGGACTAGAATAAGCATACGAAAAATAAAAATGACCTAAATGTTAATCAAATGACACATACACACTTATTGGATGCATAAGAATGATTAAAAACCCTTAATGGATTAGTATAAGCCTAGGGACGACAAAAATGACCTAAATGTTAATCCAATGACACAAATGTACTTATTGGATGCACAAGATTGTTTAAAAACCCTAAAGGGACCAGAATAAGCCTAGGGAGGACAAAAATGACTTAAATATTAATGCAATGACACAAACACACTTATCGGATGCATAAGGTCAGTTAGAAACCCTTAAATGTATTAGAATAAACCTAGTGAGGACGAAAATGACCTAAATGTTAATCCAATGACACAAACACACTTATTGGATACACAAGATTGTTTACAAACCTTTAAATGGACAAAAATAAGCAAAAGGAGGACAAAAATGACCTAAATGTTAATCCATTTACACAAACACACTTATTGGGTGGATAAGATTTGTTAAAAACCCTAAATGGATTAGAATAAGCCTAGGGTGGATAAAAATGACCTATATATTAATCCAATGACACAAACACACTTATTGGATACACAAGATTGTTTACAAACCTTTAAATGGACAAAAATAAGCAAAAGGAGGACAAAAATGACCTAAATGTTAATCCATTTACACAAACACACTTATTGGGTGGATAAGATTTGTTAAAAACCCTAAATGGATTAGAATAAGCCTAGGGTGGATAAAAATGACCTATATATTAATCCAATGACACAAACACACTTATTGGATACACAAGATTGTTTACAAACCTTTAAATGGACAAAAATAAGCAAAAGGAGGACAAAAATGACCTAAATGTTAATCCATTTACACAAACACACTTATTGGGTGGATAAGATTTGTTAAAAACCCTAAATGGATTAGAATAAGC
>NW_027336212.1:0-1899 GCF_000331145.2 Cicer arietinum | reverse complement strand
CCATGGGAGGACAAAAATGACCTAAATGTTAATACAATGACATAGATGAACTTATTGGATTCACAACATTGGTTAAAAACCCTAAAAGGATTAGAATTAGTCGAAGGAGGATGAAAATGACTTAAATGTTTATCCAATGACATAAACACACTTATTGGATGCACACGATTGTTTAAAATCATTAAATGGACAAGAAAAATCATAGCGAGGACAAAAATGAACTAAATGTTAAACCAATGACACAAACGCAGTTATTGGATGCATCATATTGATTAAAAACCCTAAATGTATTAGAATAAGCCTAGGGAAGTCGAAAATGACCTAAATATTAATCTAATGATACTAACACACTTTTGGATGCAAAAGATTATTTAAAAACCCTAAATGGAATAAAATAAGCCTAATGAGGATGAAAATTACCTAAATGTTTATCAATTAACATAAACACACTTAATGGACGTACATGATTGTTTAAAAACCCTAAATGAGGTTGAATAAGCCTAGGGAGGACGGAAAAGACCTAAATATTAATCGAATGACACAAACACAGTTACGGATGCACAAGATTGTTTAAAAGCGGTAAAAAGACTTGAATATGCCTAAAGAGGACAAAAATGACCTATATATTTATCAAATGACACAAACACACCTATTGGAAGCACAAAATTGTTTTAAAACCCTAAATGGATTTGAATAAGCCTAAGAAGGAAGAATATGACTTAAATTTTAATTCAATGACACAAACGCACTTTTGTGATGCACAAGAATGGTTAAAAATCCTAAATGGACAAGAATGAGACTTGGGAAGAAAAATATAAACTCAATGTTAATCCAACGACACAAACACACCTATTGGATGCATAAGATTGGTTAATAACCCTAAATGGATTAAAATAAGCCAAGGGTGGACGAAAATGACCTAAATGTTAATTCAATGACACAAAGACACTTATTAGATGCATAAGATTGGTTAAAAACACTAAAAGGATTAGGATTAGTCGAAGCAGGATGGAAATGACGTAGTTGTTTTTCCAATGACACAAACGCACTTATTGGATGCACACAATTGTTTAAAAACCCTAAATGGACATGAATAAGCATAGGGAGGAAAAAAAATGAACTAAATGTAAATCCAATGACACAAACACACTTGTTGGATGCATCAGATTGATTAAAAACCCTAAATGTATTAGAATAAGCCTAAAGAAGTCGAAAATGACCTAAATATTAATCTAACGATAGAAACACACTTATTGGATGCACAAGATTGTTTAAAACCCCTAAATGGACTGGAATAAGCCTAGGGAAGATAAAAATGAACTAAATGTTAATCAAATGACATAAACACACTTTTTGGATGCAAAAGATTGGTTAAAAACCTTAAATGGATTAGAATAAGCCTAGGAAAGAAGAAAATGACTTAAATGTTAATCCAATGACACAAACAAAAAGTTATTGGATGCACAAGATTGGTTAAAAACCAAAAATGGACTAGAATAAGTGGAAGGATGACGAAAATGACCTAATGTTAATCTAATGACATAGACGAACTTATTGGATTTTTACAAGATTGGTTAAACACCCTAAATGGATTAGAATTAGTCGAACGAGGACGAAAATGACCTAAATGATAATCCAATGACACAAACGCACTTATTGGATGCACAAGATTTTTTAAAAACCCTAAACGGACTAGAATAAGCATAGGGAGGACAAAGATAAACTAAATGTTAATCCAATGACACAAACACACTTATTGGATGCATAAGATTGATTAAAATTACTAAATGGATTAGAATAAGCCTAGGGAAGACGAAAATGGCCTAAATATTAATCTTATAACACAAACACACTTATTGGATGCACAAGATTTTTTAAAAACCCTAAATGGATGTGAAT
>NW_027336211.1:713-1373 GCF_000331145.2 Cicer arietinum | reverse complement strand
TGCATCCAATAGGTGTGTTTCTTTCATTGGATGAACATTTAGGTCATTTCTGTCCTCCCTAGGTTTATTCTTGTCCAATTAGGGATTTTAACCAATCTTGTGCATCCAAAAGGCGTGTTTGTTTCATTAGATGAACATTTAGGTCATTTCTGTCCTCCCTAGGTTTATTCTTGTCCAATTAGGGATTTTAACCAATCTTGTGCATCCAAAAGGCGTGTTTGTTTCATTAGATGAACATTTAGGTCATTTCTGTCCTCCCTAGGTTTATTCTTGTCCAATTAGGGATTTTAACCAATCTTGTGCATCAATAGGTGTGTTTGTGTCATTGGATGAATATTTAAGTCATTTTCGTCCTCCCTAGGCTTATTCTTGTCCAATTAGGATTTTTAACCAATCTTGTGCATCCAATATGTTCATTTGTTTCATTGGATTAACATTTTGGTCATTTTCGTCTTTCCTAGGTTTATTCCAATCCAATTAGGGTTTTTAACCAATCTTGTGCATCCAAAAGGCGTGTTTGTCTCATTGGGTGAACATTTAGGTCATTTTCGTCCTCCCTAGGTTTATTCAAGTCCAATTAGGGTTTTTAACCAATCTTATGCATCCAAAAGGTGTGTTTGTGTCATTGGATGAATATTTAGGTCATTTTCGTCCTCCATA
>NW_027336211.1:0-259 GCF_000331145.2 Cicer arietinum | reverse complement strand
ATTTTCGTCCTCCCTAGGCTTATTCTTGTCCAATTAGGGTTTTTAACCAATCTTGTGCATCCAATAAGTTCATTTGTGTCATTGGATGAACATTTAGGTCATTTTCGTCCTCCCTAGGCTTATTCTTGTCCAATTAGGTTTTTTATCCTATCTTGTGCATCCCATAGGTGTGTTTGTGTCATTGGATTAACATTTTGGTCATTTTCCTCCTCCCTAGGTTTATTCCAGTCCAATTAGGGTTTTTAACCAATCTTGTGCA
>NW_027336210.1:1874-2855 GCF_000331145.2 Cicer arietinum | reverse complement strand
GACACAAACACACCTATTAAATGCACAAGATTGGTTAAAAACCCTTATTGAACTAGAATAAACCTAGGGAGGACGAAAATGACCTAAATATTCATCCAATGACACAAATGAATTTATTGGATGCACAAGATTGGTTAAAAACCCTAATTTGACAAGAATAAGCCAAGGATGGACGAAAATGACCTAAATGTCATCCAATGACACAAACACACCTATTGTATGCACAAGATTGGTTAAAAACCCTAGTTGGACAAGAATAAGTCTAGGAAGGACGAAAATGACCTAAATGTCATCCAATGACACAAATGAACTTATTGGATGTACAAGATTGGTTAAAAACCTTAATTGGACTAGAATAAACATAGGGAAGACGAAAATGACCTAAATGTCATCCAATGACACAAATGAACTTATTGGATGTACAAGATTGGTTAAAAACCTTAATTGGACTAGAATAAACATAGGGAAGACGAAAATGACCTAAATGTCATCCAATGACACAAATGAACTTATTGGATGTACAAGATTGGTTAAAAACCTTAATTGGACTAGAATAAACATAGGGAAGACGAAAATGACCTAAATGTCATCCAATGACACAAATGAACTTATTGGATGTACAAGATTGGTTAAAAACCCTAGTTGGACAAGAATAAGTCTAGGAAGGACGAAAAAGACCTAAAAGTTCATCCAAAGACACAAACACACCTATTGGATGCACAAGATTGGTTAAAAACCTAATTGTACTAGAATAAACCTAGTGAGGACAAAAATGACCTAAATATTCATCCAATGACACAAATGAACTTATTGGATGCACAAGATTGGTTTAAACCCCTTATTGGACAAGAATAACCCTAGGAAGGACGAAAATGACCTAAATCTTCATCCAATGACACAAACACACCTATTGTATGCACAAGATTGTTTAAAAACCCTAGTTGGATAAGAATAAGTCTAGGGAGGACGAAAATGACCTAA
>NW_027336210.1:0-1695 GCF_000331145.2 Cicer arietinum | reverse complement strand
CGAAAATGACTTAAATGTTCATCCAATGACACAAAGGAACTTATTGGATTCACAAGATTGGTTAAAAACCCTAATTCGACAAGAATAAGCCAAGGGAAGACGAAAATGACCTAAATGTTCATCTAATGACACAAACACGCCTATTGGATGCACAAGATTGTTTAAAAACTTTAGTTGGATAAGAATAAGTCTAGGGAGGACAAAAATGACCTAAATGTTGATCCAATTACACAAACATCACTATTGGATGCACAAGATTGGTTAGAAAGCCAAGTTGGACAAGAATAAACCTAGGGAGAACAAAAATGACCTAAATGTTCATCCAATGACACAAACAAACCTATTGGATGCACAAGATTCGTTAAAAACCCAAATTGGACTAGAATAAACCAAGCGAGGACGAAAATGACCTAAATGTTCATCCAATGACACAAATGAACTTATTGGATGCACAAGATTGGTTAAAAACCCTAATTGGACAAGAATAAGACAAACACAACTATTGTATGCACAAGAGTAGTTAAAAACCCTAATTGGAAAAGAATAAGCCTAGGGAGGACGAAAATGACCTAAATGTGCATCCAATTACACAAACACAACTATTGTATGCACCAGAATGGTTAAAAATCCTAATTGGACAAGAAAAAGCCTAGGGAGGACGAAAATGATGAAATGTTCATCCAATGACACAAACACACCTATTGGATGCACAAGATTGGTTAAAAAACCTAGTTGGACAAGAATAAGCCTAGGGAGGACGAAAATGACCTAAATGTTCATCCATTGACACAAACACACCTCTTGGATGCACAAGATTGGTGAAAAACCCGAATTGGACTAGAATAAACCTAGGGAGGACGACAATGACCTAAATGTTCATCCATTGACACAAACACACCTCTTGGATGCACAAGATTGGTGAAAAACCCGAATTGGACTAGAATAAACCTAGGGAGGACGACAATGACCTAAATGTTCATCCATTGACACAAACACACCTCTTGGATGCACAAGATTGGTGAAAAACCCGAATTGGACTAGAATAAACCTAGGGAGGACGACAATGACCTAAATGTTCATCCATTTACACAAACACACCTATTGTATGCACAAGATTGGTTAAAAACCCTAATTGGACAAGAATTAGCCAAGGGAGGACGAAAATGACCTAAATGTTGATCCAATGACACAAACACACCTCTTGGATGCACAAGATTGGTGAAAAACCCGAATTGGACTAGAATAAACCTAGGGAGGACGACAATGACCTAAATGTTCATCCAATGACACAAATGAACTTATTGGATGCACAAGATTGGTAAAAAACCCTAGTTGGACAAGAAAAAGTCTTTGTATGACGAAAATGACCTAAATGTTCATCCAATGACACAAACACACCTATTGGATGCACAAGATTGGTTAAAAACCCTAGTTGGACAAGAATAAGTGTAGGAAGGACGAAAATGACCTAAATGTTCACCCAATGACACAAAAACACCTATTGGATGCACAAGATTCTTAAAAACCCTTATTGAACTAGAATAAACCTAGTGAGGACGAAAATGACTTATATATTCATCCAATGAAACAAATTAACTTATTGGATGCACAAGATGGGTTAAAACCCCTAATTGGACAAGAATAACACAAGGAAGGACGAAAATGACCTAAATGTTCATCCAATGACACAAACAC
>NW_027336209.1:0-1232 GCF_000331145.2 Cicer arietinum | reverse complement strand
TCGTCCTCCCTTGGCTTATTCTTGTCCAATTAGTGTTTTTAACCAATCTTGTGCATCTAATAGGTGTGTTTCTGTCATTGGTTGAACATCTAGGTCATTTTCATGCTCCCTAGACTTATTCTAGTCCAACTATGGTTTTAAACCAATCTTGTGCATCCAATAGGTGTGTTTGTGTCATTGGATGAACATTTAGGTCATTTTTGTCATTCCTTGGCTTATTGTTGTCCAATTAGGGTTTTTAACCATTCTTGTGCATCCAATAGGCGTGTTTGTGTCATTGGATGAACATTTAGGTCATTTTCGTCCTCCCTTGGCTTATTCTTGTCCAATTAGTGTTTTTAACCAATCTTGTGCATCTAATAGGTGTGTTTCTGTCATTGGTTGAACATCTAGGTCATTTTCATGCTCCCTAGACTTATTCTAGTCCAACTATGGTTTTAAACCAATCTTGTGCATCCAATAGGTGTGTTTGTGTCATTGGATGAACATTTAGGTCATTTTTGTCATTCCTTGGCTTATTGTTGTCCAATTAGGGTTTTTAACCATTCTTGTGCATCCAATAGGCGTGTTTGTGTCATTGGATGAACATTTAGGTCATTTTCGTCCTCCCTTGGCTTATTCTTGTCCAATTAGTGTTTTTAACCAATCTTGTGCATCTAATAGGTGTGTTTCTGTCATTGGTTGAACATCTAGGTCATTTTCATGCTCCCTAGACTTATTCTAGTCCAACTATGGTTTTAAACCAATCTTGTGCATCCAATAGGTGTGTTTGTGTCATTGGATGAACATTTAGGTCATTTTTGTCATTCCTTGGCTTATTGTTGTCCAATTAGGGTTTTTAACCATTCTTGTGCATCCAATAGGCGTGTTTGTGTCATTGGATGAACATTTAGGTCATTTTCGTCCTCCCTTGGCTTATTCTTGTCCAATTAGTGTTTTTAACCAATCCAATAGGTGTCTTTGTGTCATTAGATGAACATTTAGGTAATTTTCGTCGTCCCTTGGCTTATTCTTGTCCAACTATGGTTTTAAACCAATCTTGTGCATCCAATAGGTGTGTTTGTGTCGTTGGATGAACATTTAGGTCATTTTCGTCCTCCCTAGGCTTATTCCTGTCCAATTAGGGATTTTAACCAATCTTGTGAGTCCAATAAGTTCATTTGTGTCAATGGATGAACATTTAGGTCATTTTCGTCTTCCCTAGGTTTATTCTAGTCCAATTACGGTTTTTA
>NW_027336208.1:342-1133 GCF_000331145.2 Cicer arietinum | reverse complement strand
AATGACACAAACACACCTATTGGATGCACAAGATTGGTTAAAATCTCTAATTGGACTAGAATACACCTAGGGAGGACGAAAATGAACTAAATGTTCATCCAATGACACAAACCCATCTATTGGATGCACAAGATTTGTTAAAAACCCAAGTTGGACAAGAATAAACCTATGGAGGACGAAAATGACCTAAATGTTCATCCAATGACACAAACACACCTATTGGATGCACAAGATTGGTTAAAAACCGTAATTGGAGTAGAATAAACCTATGGAGGACGAAAATGACCTAAATGTTCATCCAATGACACAAACACACCTATTGGATGCACAAGATTGGTTAAAAACCGTAATTGGAGTAGAATAAACCTATGGAGGACGAAAATGACCTAATTGTTCATCCAATGACACAAACACACGTATTGGATGCACAAGATTGGTTAAAAATCCTAATTGGACAAGAATAAGTGTAGGAAGGACGAAAATGACCTAAATCTTCATCCAATGACACAAAAACACGTATTGGATGCACAAGATTGGTTAAAAGTCCTAATTGGACTAGAGTAAATCTAGGGAGGACGAAAATGACCTAAATGTTCATCCAATGACACAAATAAACTTATTGGATGCACAAGATTAGTTAAAAACCCGAGTTGGACAAGAATAAGTGTAGGAAGGACGAAAATGACCTAAATCTTCATCCAATGACACAAACACACGTATTGGACGCACAAGATTGGTTAAAAATCCTAATTGGACTAGAGTAAATCTAGGGAGGACGAAAATGACCTAAA
>NW_027336208.1:0-213 GCF_000331145.2 Cicer arietinum | reverse complement strand
TACAAGCACACGTATTGGATGCACAAGATTGGTTAAAATCCCTAATTGGACTAGAATACACCTAAGGAGGACGAAAATGACCTAAATGTTCATCCAATGACACAAACACATCAATTGGATGCACAAGATTGGTTAAAAACCCAAGTTGCGCAAGAATAAACCTATGGAGGACGAAAATGACCTAAATGTTCATCTAATGACACAAACACACCT
>NW_027336207.1:0-1271 GCF_000331145.2 Cicer arietinum | reverse complement strand
CTTATTCTTGTCCAATTAAAGTTTTTAACCAATCTTGTGCATCCAATTAGTTCATTTGTGTCAATGGATGAACATTTAGCTCATTTTCGTCCTTCATAGGTTTATTCTTGTCCAATTAGGGTTTTTGACCAATCTTGTGCATCCAATTAGTTCATTTGTGTCATTGGATGAACATTTAGCTCATTTTCGTCCTTCATAGCTTTATTCTTGTCCAATTAGGGTTTTTGACCAATCTTGTGCATCCAATAGGTTTGTTTGTGTCATTGCATGAACATTTAAGTCATTTTCGTCCTCCCTAGACTTATTTAGGGTTTTAAACCAATCTTGTGCATACAATAGGTGTGTTTGTGTCATTGGATAAACATTTAGGTCATTTTCGTCTTCCCTTAACTTATTCTTGTCCAATTAGGGTTTTAAACCAATCTTGTGCATACAATAGGTGTGTTTGTGTCATTGGATAAACATTTAGGTCATTTTCGTCTTCCCTTGGCTTATTCTTGTGCAATTAGGGTTTTTGACCAATCTTGTGCATCCAATAGGTTTGTTTGTGTCATTGCATGAACATTTAAGTCATTTTTGTCCTCCATTGGCTTATGTTTGTCCAATTGGAGTTTTTGACCAATCTTGTGCATCCAATAGGTGTGTTTGTGTCATTGGATGAACATTTAGGTCATTTTCGTCCTTCCTTTGCTTATTCTTGTCCAACTAGGGTTTTTAACCAATCTTGTGCATCCAATAGGTGTGTTTATGTCATTAGATAAACAAATAGGTCATTTATGTCTTTCCTTGGCTTATTCTTCTCCAATTAGGGTTTTTAACCAATCTTGTGCATCCAATAGGTGTGTTCGTGTCATTGGACGAACATTTAAGTCATTTTCGTCCTCCATTGGCTTATTCTTGTCAAATTAGAGTTTTTAACCAATTTTATGCATCCAATAGGTGTGTTTGTGTCATTGGATCAACATTTAGGTCATTTTCGTCCTCCCTAGGCTTATTCTTGTCCAATTAGGTTTTTTAACCAATCTTGTGCATCCAATAGGTGTGTTTGTGTCATTCGATAAACATTTAGGTCATTTTCGTCTTCCCTTGGCTTATTCTTGTCCAATTAGGGTTTTTAACCAATCTTGTGCATCCAATAGGTTTGTTTGTGTCATTGCATGAGCATTTAAGTCATTTTCGTCGTCCATTGGCTTATGCTTGTCCGATTGGAGTTTTTAACCAATCTTGTGCATCCAATAGGTGTGTTTGTGTCATTGGATAAACATTTAGGT
>NW_027336206.1:0-295 GCF_000331145.2 Cicer arietinum | reverse complement strand
ATAAGTTCATTTGTGTCATTGGATGAACATTTAGGTCATTTTCGTCCTCCCTAGGCTTATTCTTGTCCAATTAGGGTTATTAACCAATCTTGTGCATCCTATAGGTGTGTTTGTGTCATTCGATGAACATTAAGGTCATTTTCGTCCTCCCTAGACTTATTCTTGTCCAATTAAGATTTTTAACCAATCTTGTGCATGCAATAAGTTCATTTGTGTCATTATATAAACATTTAGGTCATTTTCGACCTCCCTAGCCTTATGCTTGTCCAATTAGGGTTTTTAACCATTCTTGTGC
>NW_027336205.1:8159-8402 GCF_000331145.2 Cicer arietinum | reverse complement strand
TTAACAACTCTATTTTATTATATGTTATTTTTATCTTCCTTATGTAGTTGTATTTCATAACGAGGATAATAATAACATATAATAAAATAGAATTGTCAAATTATATAATAATTACATATTTATTTGATAAACTCAGTTTTATTATATGTTATTATTATTTTCGTTACAAAGTAAAACTATAAAATGAAGATAATAATAACATATCATAAAATAGTATTGTCAAATAAAGTAATAATTAGTTAT
>NW_027336205.1:5628-7307 GCF_000331145.2 Cicer arietinum | reverse complement strand
TCATTACACATTTCTATTTTTTTAAATGTTATTATTATCTTCGTTTTGTAGTTGTACTTAATAATGAAAATTATAACAACTTATAACAAAATTGAGTTGTCAATTAAATTTGTAAATATTACTTTATTTGAAAACTCTATTTTATTAAATTTTATTGTGTTGTCAAATAAACAAATAATTATATATTTATTTGACAACTCTATTTTATTATATGACAAAGTCCAATAAAGTATTTCCAGTCCTCGAGGAAATACGTATTTTGGAACCAGACGATGTCTTGTGTTTGAAATCTAACGCGGAGCCTGAAACACATTTATAAATTTAGGGGAAGAAATTTATAAAGGTCTCCTGGTCCTCGATTTCATCTTGACTTTTCGAGTGATTTTCGTACCACCCGATAAATGGACGTAAACCATATTTAGAGACTAGATGATGGCTAGTTTTTGAAATGTAACGCGGAGCCTGAAACACAGTTATAAATTTAGGAGAAAATTTTTATAAGGGTGTCCCTGTCCTCGGTATCATGTGTTCTTTTTGGGAAATTTAAAGTGTCACCGGAAATACAATTATAAATTTAGGAGAAAAATTCTACAAGGGTCTCCCTATCCTCGATTTCATATGGAGTTTTGGGCGATTTTTGTAGCACTCAACACAATTAGTGATTGAAATCTAACGGGAAATCGAAACACAATTAGAAATTTAGGAAACGAATGCTATACTGGTCTCCTGGTCCTCGATTTCATCACGACCTTTCTATCGATTTTCTTACGAACTGACAATAATGGAGCAAAATCTGTATTTTTGAACCAGACGATGCCTAGTTTTTGAAATCTGGCAAGAAACCCGTAACACAATTATAAATTTAGGAGATGAATGCTATAACGGTCTCTAGGTCCTCCATTTCATTTACACTTTTCATTGGACTTGTTAACCATCAGACAAAAATAGACCGAAATCTGTATTTTTTGACAAGACAATGGCTAATGTTTGAAATCTGACGTGGAACCCGAATCATAAATATAAAATTAGTAGAATAATGCTATAAGGGACTCCTAGTTCTCGATTTCATCTAGACTTTTTGGACGATTTTCGTACCACCTTATAAAAATGAACCGAATCCGTATTTTAAGACCAAGCAATGGCTAGTGCTTGAAATCTGATGCTGAACCCGATACACAGTTATAAATTTCGGAGAAGAATGCTATAAGGGTCTCTCGATCCTCGATTTTCAGATGGACTTTTCTGGCAACTTTCGTACCACCCATAAAAATGGACCGAACTCATAATTTTGGGATTAAACAAAGGCTAGTGTTTAAAATTTGAAGCGAAACTCGAAACTTAGTTTTAAATTTATGAGAAGAATGCTATAAGGGTATCCGAGTCTCCGATTTCATCTGGACTTTTCAGGTGATTTCTGAAACACCCGACAAAAATGGAACGATATTTTCAGACTAGACGATGGCTAGTGTTTAAATTCTGACCCAGAATCCGAAACATAGTTATAAATTTAGGAGAACAATGCAATAAGGGTCTTTGGATCCTCAATTTCATCCGATCTTTTTGGGTGATTTTGCTACCAAACGACAAAAATGGACCGAAATCCGTATTTTCGGACCAGACGATGGCTACTATTTGAAATCTAACGCGGAACCTGAAACATAGTTATAAATTTAGGAGAA
>NW_027336205.1:3754-5477 GCF_000331145.2 Cicer arietinum | reverse complement strand
AGTTATAAATTTAGGAGAATAATTCTATAAGGGTCTCTCAGTCGTCGATATCATCTGGACCTTTCGGGTAATTTTCGTACCCCTCGACAAAAATAGACTGAAATCCGTATTTTCTGACCAAACGATGGCTAGTGTTGGAAATCTGACACGTAACCAAAAACACAGTTATAAAATGGACCGAAATCCGTCTTTTTGGAACAAAAAATGGATAATGTTTTAAATCTGAGCCGAACTCGAATTACAGTTGTATATTTAGTTGAAGAATGTCGTAGGGGTCTCCCGGTCCTCGATTCATCTTGACTTTTCAAGCAATTTTCGTACCACCTAACAAAAATGGAATGAAATCCGTCTTTTCGAATAAGGCGATCACTAATGTTTGAAATCTTATCCGAAACTCGAAACCCGATACACAATTTGAAATTTAGGACCACAATGATATAAGGGTCCCCCAGTCCTCGATTTCATTTAGACATTTCGGGTGATTTTAATACCACCTAGAAAAAATGGACCGAATTCCGAATTTTCGTACTAGACGATGGCTAGTATTTGAAATCTGACCCAAAATACAATTGTAAATTTAGGAGAAGAATGCTAAAAAGGTCTCCTGATCCTCGATTTTATATGCACTATTTAGGCGATTTTCATTCCAGCTGACAAAAATGGATTGAAATCCATATTTATGAACCAGACGATGGCTAGTCTTTGAAATCTAATCCAAAACTCGAAACCCGAAACACAATTTTAAATTTAGGTGAAGAATTCTATCAGGGTCTCCCGATCCTTGATATCATCTAGACTTTTCGAGCGAAAATTGTACCACCCGACAAAAATGGACCGAAATTCATATTTTCGGACAAGACGACGGCTAGTGTTTGAAATCTGATGCAGACCCCGAAGCACCATTATAAATTTAGGAGAAGAATGATATAAGGGTATCCCAGTCCCCGATGTCATCTAGACTTTTCAAGCGATTTTCGTACCACAAGACAAAAATGGAACGAAATCAGTATTTTCAGACCAAATGATGGCTAGTGTTCAAAATCTGACCCGAAACACAATTATAAATTTAGGAGAAGAATGCTTTAAGGGTCTCCCGATCCTCCATTTTATTTGGACTTTTCGAGGGGTTTTCGTATGTCGAGACAAAATTGGACCGAAAACCGTAATTTTGGACTAGACGATACCTAGTTTTTGAAATCTAACACGGAACCCAAAACACAATCTTAAATGTAGGAGAAGAATTCTGTAAGAGTCTTCCAGTCCTCAATTTCATTTGGACTTCTTGGGCGATTATCGTACCACTCGACAAAAATGGACAGAAATCTGTATTTTTGGACCAAAACATGGCTAGTGTTTGAAATTTGACGCGGAACCGAAAACACAGTTATTAATTTAGCAAAAGAATTCTAAAAGGGTCTCTAGGTCCTCGATTTCATATGGAATTTTCGGGAGATTTGCGTACTTCACAAGAAAATGGACTGAAATTCGTAGTTTTGGTTCACACGATGGCTAGTGTTTGAAATATGACGCCAAACCCGAAACACCGTTACAAATTTAGCAGAAAAATTTTATAAGGATCTTCCAGTCCTTGATTTCATCGGGAATTTACGAGCGATTTTCGTACCACCTAAAAAATATGGACTGAAATTTGTATTTTCTAACGAGACGATGGCTAGTGTTTGAAATCTAACCTGAAACACAATTATAAATTTAGGAGAAGCAT
>NW_027336205.1:0-3333 GCF_000331145.2 Cicer arietinum | reverse complement strand
TATTTTTGACAAAATACAAAAGTGTATTCGAATACTGATGCTAAGTCAGAAGTAAAAGCCTCACATTTGTATTCGACTACGACCATCTGTAGTCGAATACAAAGCAAGTCAGTAGCTAAATCTTTGCTTATGTATTCGACTACGACCTTCTATAGTCCAATACAAAGTAAGTCAGTGGCAAATTTCATGAATCTGTATTCGACTACATGAATGGTGTATTCGAATACAAGGTGCAAATTTTGAATAAATCTAAACGTTATAAAGAGGTGTATTCGAATATACACATCCTGTATTCGAATACAACTAGAAGCAATACAAATTTTAAGATCTGAAATGGCTCCAGATCATTGTATTTGTTCATCAAACCTCTTGGATCATTGGCCACGAATCTTAAGAGATGTTTATGGAGTATAAATACACCATAACTTCATATCAAACACTACACAATCCTTGAATCAATACCTTGAATAACTTTGAACAAAATTCTGCTTTTTACAAAGTACTTGCATTTCATTTTCATATCATTTAGAAAGGTTCTCAAAGTACTTGAAGTATTATTGGATTGAAATCATTATACCTCTCCTCTATCCTTATTCCAAATCATATTGTATCACTTGTAAAAGAAAGTAGTACTTTCTTAAAGTAGCTTAATCTAAGATAGTGGTGTGCTATCTTAGAAGTATTGTTAGAAGTTTGTAGCAGAAATCCTAGGGTGGGGGTTGTACATTTTCTGACAATAAGTGGATTAATCTCTTGTGGTGTGCAAGAGGACAGGATGAACCCTTGGTTATAAGGGGAACTAGGATAATTCTATTGTGTACATTTACTTACTGCATTTAGTTATTATCAGCTACTATCTTATCGCTGAAAACAAGAAAATCTCATAACACCTAATTCACCCCCCTTTTAGGCATACCTCTATACTTACATATTTCATCTACACTTTTCGGGCGATTTTTGTACCACCAGACCAAAATGGACCGAAATCCGTATTTTCGAACCAGACGATGGCTAGTGTTTGAAATTAGCACGGAACTCGTAACACAATTATAAATTTTGGAGAAGAATGCTATAAGTGTCTCCCAGTCCTCGATTTCATATGGACTTTTGGGCGATTTTCGTTCCATCCGACAAAAATGGACCGAAATCCTTATTTCCGGACCAGATGATGGTTATTGTTTGAAATTTGACACAGCACACGAGACCTAGTTATAAATTTAGGAGAAGAATGCTATAAGAGTCTCCTGCTCCTCGATTTCATCTTGACTTTTCGGGCAATTTTCGTACCCCCTCGACAAAAATGGGCCAAAATCAATATTTTCGGACCAGATTTGGGCGATTTTCGTTCCATCCGACAAAAATGGACCGAAATCCTTATTTCCGGACCAGATGATAGTTATTGTTTGAAATTTGACACAGCACACGAGACCTAGTTATAAATTTAGGAGAAGAATGCTATAAGAGTCTCCTGCTCCTCGATTTCATGTTGACTTTTCGGGCAATTTTCGTACCCCCTCGACAAAAATGAGCCAAAATCAATATTTTCGGACCAGGCGATGGCTAGTGATTCAAATCAGGCTCGCAACCTAAAACGCAATTATAAATTTTGGAGAAGAACGCTATAAGGGTCTCCCGATCCTCGAATTCATAAGGACTTTTTGGGCGATTTTCGTTCCATCCGACAAAAATGGACCGAAATCCGTATTTTCGAACCAGACGATGGCTAGTGTTTGAAATTAGCACGGAACTCGTAACACAATTATAAATTTTGGAGAAGAACGCTATAAGGGTCTCCCGATCCTCGAATTCATAAGGACTTTTTGGGCGATTTTCGAACCACCCGACTAAAATGTACCGAAATCCGTATTTTCATACAAGTCGATGGCTAATGTTTGAAATCAAATGTGGAACCCGAAACACAATTATAAATTTAGGAGAAGAAAGTTATAAATGTTTCCTGGTCCTCGATTTCATCTGGTCTTTTCGAGCGATTTTGATACCATCAGACAACAATAGACCAAAATCAAATTTTCAGATCAAACGATGGCTAGTGTTTGAAATCAGGCGCAGAACCCGAAAAACAGTTATAAATTTTAGAGATGAATGCTATAAGGGTCTCCCAGTCCTCGATTTCATCTAGACTTTTTGGGGGATTTTCGTACCCCTCTACAAAAATTGACCAAAATCTGAATTTTCGGACCAGACTATGGCTAGTGTTTGAAATCTGGCGCGGAACTTGTAACATAGTTATAAATTTTGGAGAAGAATGCTATAACTGTCTCCCGGTCCTTGATTTCAGCTGGACTTTTCGGGCGATTTTCGTACCAGCCGACCAAAATGGATCGAAATCCGTATTTTCGAACAAGACGATGGCTAGTGTTTGAAATCTGACGCGGAACCTGAAATACAATAATAAATTTAGGAGCAAAATGCTATAAGGGTCTCCTAGTCCTCGATTTCATCTAGTCTTTTCGGGCAATTTTCGTACCACCCGACCAAAATGGATTGAAAATCGTATTTTTGGGCCAAACGATGGCTAGTGTTTGAAATCTACGCAGAACCCGAAACACAATTATAAATTTTGAGGAAGAATGCTTTAAGGGTCTCCGGCTCCTCGATTTCATCTGGATCTTTAGGGCGATTTTCGTACCCTTGGACAAAAATGGACAAAAATCTGTATTTTCGTACCAGAAGATGGCTAGTGTTTAAAATCTAGCGCGGAATATGGAACATAGTTATAATTTTTTGGAAGAATGTTATAAGGGTCTCTCAGTACTTGATTTCATCGTGACATTTCGAGCGATTTTAGTACCACACGGCAAAAATGGACCGAAATTCGTATTTTCGAACAAGACAATGGCTAGTGTTAGAAATCTGACACGGAACCCGGAAGACAATTATAAATTTTTTATAAAAATGCTATAAGGGTCTCCTGTTCCTCGATTTCATATGGTATTTTCAGGCGATTTTTTTACCACCTGACAAAAATAGTCCGAAAATCATATTTTTGGACCAGATGATGGCTAGTTTTTGAAATCTGATGCGGAACCCGAAACATAGTTCTAACTTTTGGAGAAGAATGCTATAATGGTCTCCTGGTCCTCGATTTCATCTGGACTTTTCGGGTGATTTTCGTACCTCCCGCCTAAAATGGATCAAAATCTGTATTTTCAAACAAGACAATGGCTAGTGTTTGAAATCTAACATGAAACCCAAAACACGGTTATACATTTAGAAGGAGAATTAAATAATAGTCTCTTGGTCTTCGATTTAAGTTGGACTTTTCAAGGGATTTTCGTACCCCTCGACAAAAATGGACCAAAATATGTTTTT
>NW_027336204.1:0-846 GCF_000331145.2 Cicer arietinum | reverse complement strand
TATTCTTGTCCAATTAGGGTTTTAAACCAATCTTGTGCATCCAATAGGTGTTTTTGTGTCATTGGATGAACATTTAGGTCATTTTCGTCCTCCCTAAGCTTATTCTTGTCCAATTAGTGTTTTTAACCAATCTTGTGGATTAAATATGTTCATTTGGGTAATTGGATGAACATTTAGTTCATTTTCGTCCTCCCTAGGCTTATTCTTGTCCAATTAGTGTTTTTAACCAATCTTGTGCATCCAATAAGTTCATTTGTGTAATTGGATGAACATTTAGGTCATTTTCGTCCACCATAGGCTTATTCTTGTGCAATTAGGATTTTTAACCAATCTTGTGCATCCAATAAGTTCATTTGTGTAATTGGATGAACATTTAGGTCATTTTCGTCCACCATAGGCTTATTCTTGTGCAATTAGGATTTTTAACCAATCTTGTGCATCCAATAAGTTCATTTGTGTAATTGGATGAACATTTAGGTCATTTTCGTCCACCATAGGCTTATTCTTGTGCAATTAGGATTTTTAACCAATCTTGTGCATCCAATAGGTGTGTTTGTCTCATTGGATGAACAATTAGTTCATTTTCGTCCCCCCTAGGCTTATTCTTGTCAAATTAGTGTTTTAACCAATCTTGTGCATCCAATAAGTTCATTTGTGTAATTGGAGGAACATTTAGTTCATTTTCGTCCTCCCTAGGCTTATTCTTGTACAGTTAGGGTTTTTAACCAATCTTGTGCATCCAATAAATTCTTTTGTGTAATTGGATAAACATTTAGATCATTCTCGTGCACCCTAGGCTTATTCTTGTGCAATTAGGGTTTTTAACCAATCTTGTGCATCCAATAA
>NW_027336203.1:3339-4156 GCF_000331145.2 Cicer arietinum | reverse complement strand
AAAAACCCTAATTGGACAAGAATAAGCCTAGGGAGGACTAAAATGACCTAAATGTTCATCCTTGGACACAAATGAACTTATTGGATGCACAAAATTGGTTAAAAACCCTAATTGGAAATCAATAAGCCTAGGGAGGACGAAAGTGACCTAAATGTTAAACCAATGACACAGATGAACTTATTGCATGCACAAGATTAGTTAAAAACCCTAATTGGACAAGAATAAGTATAGGGAGGAAGAAAATGACCTAATTGTTTATCCAATGACACAAACAATCCTTTTGGATGCACAAGATTGGTTAAAATTCCTAATTGGACAAGAATAAACCTAGGGAGGACGAAAATGACCTAAATGTTAATCCATTAACACAAATGAACATATTGGATACACAAGATTGGTTAAAAACCCTAATTGGACAAGAATAGGCCTAGGGACGACGAAAATGACCTAAATGTTCATCCAATGACACAAACACACCTATTGGATGCACAAGATTGGTTAAAATTCCTAATTGGACAAGAATAAACCTAGGGAGGACGAAAATGACCTAAATGTTCATCCAATGACACAAATGAACATATTGGGTGCACAAGACTGGTTAAAAACCCTAATTGGACAAGAATAAGCCTAGAGAGAACGAAAATGACCTAAATGTTCATCCTATGAGACAAATGAACTTATTGGATGCACAAGATTGGCTAAAATTCCTAATTGGACAAGAATAAACCTAGGGAGGACGAAAATGACCTAAATGTTCATCCAATGACACAAACACACCTATTGGATGCACAAGATTGGTTAAAATTCCTAATTGGAC
>NW_027336203.1:0-2573 GCF_000331145.2 Cicer arietinum | reverse complement strand
TAATCCAATGACACAAATGAACTTATTGGATGAACAAGATTGGTTAAAAACCCTAATTTGACAAGAATAAGCCTAAGGAGGACGAAGATGACCTTAATGTTCATCCTATGACACAAATGAAGTTATTGGATGCACAAGATTGGTTAAAAACCTTAATTGGACAAGAATAATTCTAGGGCGGACGAAAATGACCTAAATGTTCATGCAACGACACAAATGAACGTATTATATGCAGAAGATTGGTTAAAAACCCTAATTAGAGAAGAATAAGTCTAGGGAGGACGAAAATGACCTAAATGTTCATCCAATGACACAAACACACCTATAGGATGCACAAGATTGGTTAAAAACCCTAATTGGACAAGAATAAACCTAGGGAAGACAAAAATGACATAAATGTTAATCCAATGACACAAATGAACATATTGGATGCAAAAGATTGGTTAAAAACCCTAATTGGACAAGAATAAACCTAGGGAAGACAAAAATGACATAAATGTTAATCCAATGACACAAATGAACATATTGGATGCAAAAGATTGGTTAAAAACCCTAATTGGACAAGAATAAACCTAGGGAAGACAAAAATGACATAAATGTTAATCCAATGACACAAATGAACATATTGGATGCAAAAGATTGGTTAAAAACCCTAATTGGACAAGAATAAACCTAGGGAAGACAAAAATGACATAAATGTTAATCCAATGACACAAATGAACATATTGGATGCAAAAGATTGGTTAAAAACCCTAATTGGACAAGAATAAACCTAGGGAAGACAAAAATGACATAAATGTTAATCCAATGACACAAATGAACATATTGGATGCAAAAGATTGGTTAAAAACCCTAATTGGACAAGAATAAGCCTTGGGAGGACGATAGTGACCTAAATGTTAATCCCATGACACAAATGAACTTATTGCTTGCACAAGATTGGTTAAAAACCCTAATTGAACAAGAATAAGTATAGGGAGGACGAAAATGACCTAAATGTTCATCCAATGACACAAACAATCCTTTTGGATGGACACAAATGAACTTATTGCTTGCACAAGATTGGTTAAAAACCCTAATTTAACAAGAATAAGCCTAAGGAGGACGAAGATGACCTTAATGTTCATCCTATGACACAAATGAACTTATTGGACGCACAAGATTGGTTAAAAACCCTAATTGGACCAGAATAAGCCTAGGGAGGACGAAAATGACCTAAATGTTAATCCAATGACACAAATGAACTTATTGCTTGCACAAGATTGGTTAAAAACCCTAATTTAACAAGAATAAGCCTAAGGAGGACGAAGATGACCTTAATGTTCATCCTATGACACAAATGAACTTATTGGACGCACAAGATTGGTTAAAAACCCTAATTGGACCAGAATAAGCCTAGGGAGGACGAAAATGACCTAAATGTTAATCCAATGACACAAATGAACTTATTGCTTGCACAAGATTGGTTAAAAACCCTAATTTAACAAGAATAAGCCTAAGGAGGACGAAGATGACCTTAATGTTCATCCTATGACACAAATGAACTTATTGGACGCACAAGATTGGTTAAAAACCCTAATTGGACCAGAATAAGCCTAGGGAGGACGAAAATGACCTAAATGTTAA
This sequence comes from Cicer arietinum, assembly GCF_000331145.2. NCBI lineage: Eukaryota > Viridiplantae > Streptophyta > Magnoliopsida > Fabales > Fabaceae > Cicer > Cicer arietinum. The sequence continues at coordinate 947 of NW_027336203.1, read as the reverse complement.
TCCAATGACACAAATGAACTTATTGCTTGCACAAGATTGGTTAAAAACCCTAATTTAACAAGAATAAGCCTAAGGAGGACGAAGATGACCTTAATGTTCATCCTATGACACAAATGAACTTATTGGACGCACAAGATTGGTTAAAAACCCTAATTGGACCAGAATAAGCCTAGGGAGGACGAAAATGACCTAAATGTTAATCCAATGACACAAATGAACTTATTGCTTGCACAAGATTGGTTAAAAACCCTAATTTAACAAGAATAAGCCTAAGGAGGACGAAGATGACCTTAATGTTCATCCTATGACACAAATGAACTTATTGGACGCACAAGATTGGTTAAAAACCCTAATTGGACCAGAATAAGCCTAGGGAGGACGAAAATGACCTAAATGTTAATCCAATGACACAAATGAACTTATTGCTTGCACAAGATTGGTTAAAAACCCTAATTTAACAAGAATAAGCCTAAGGAGGACGAAGATGACCTTAATGTTCATCCTATGACACAAATGAACTTATTGGACGCACAAGATTGGTTAAAAACCCTAATTGGACCAGAATAAGCCTAGGGAGGACGAAAATGACCTAAATGTTAATCCAATGACACAAATGAACTTATTGCTTGCACAAGATTGGTTAAAAACCCTAATTTAACAAGAATAAGCCTAAGGAGGACGAAGATGACCTAAATGTTAATCCAATGACACAAATGAACTTATTGGACGCACAAGATTGGTTAAAAACCCTAATTGGACCAGAATAAGCCTAGGGAGGACGAAAATGACCTAAATGTTAATCCAATGACACAAATGAACTTATTGCTTGCACAAGATTGGTTAAAAACCCTAATTTAACAAGAATAAGCCTAAGGAGGACGAAGATGACCTTAATGTTCATCCTATGACACAAATGAACTTATTGGACGCACAAGATTGGTTAAAAA
>NW_027336202.1:952-1477 GCF_000331145.2 Cicer arietinum | reverse complement strand
CTTGTGCATCCAATAAGTTCATTTGTGTCATTAGATTAACATTTAGGTCATTTTCGTCCTCCTCAGGCTTATTCCTATCCAATTAGGGTTTTTAACAAATCTTTTGCATCCAATAGGTGTGTTTGTGTCATTGGATGAACATTTAGGTTATTTTTTCCTCCTTAGGCTTATTCTTGTCCAATTAGGATTTTTAAACAATTGTGTGCATCAAATAGGTGTGTTTGTGTCATTGGATGAACATTTAAGTCATTTTCGTCCTACCTAGGTTTATTCTAGTCCGATTAGGGTTTTTAACCAATGTTGTGCATCAAATAGGTGTGTTTGTGTCATTGGATGAACATTTAAGTCATTTTCGTCCTACCTAGGTTTATTCTAGTCCGATTAGGGTTTTTAACCAATGTTGTGCATCAAATAGGTGTGTTTGTGTCATTGGGTGAACATTTAGGTCATTTTCATCCTCCCTAGGCCTATTCTTGTCCACTTAGGGATTTTAACCAATTTTGTACATCCAATAGGTTTGCTTGT
>NW_027336202.1:0-398 GCF_000331145.2 Cicer arietinum | reverse complement strand
CAATTAGGGTTTTTAACCAATCTTTTGCATCCAATAGCCGTGTTTGTGTCATTGGATGAACATTTAGGTCATTTTCGTCCTCCCAAAGCTTTTTCTTGTCCAATTAGGGTTTTTAACCAATCTTGTTCATCAAATAGGTGTGTTTCTACCATTGCATGAACATTTAGGTCATTTCTTCCTCCCTAAGCTTATTCTTGTCCAATTAGGATTTTTAACCAATCTAGTGCATCCAATAGGTGTGTTTGTGTCATTGGATTCACATTTAGGTCATTTCGTCCTCCCTATGCTTATTCTTGTCCACTTAGGGATTTTAACCAATTTTGTACATCCAATATGTTTGCTTGTGTCATTGGATGAACATTTAGGTTACTTTCGTCCTCCCTTGGCTTATTCTTGTC
>NW_027336201.1:3794-5494 GCF_000331145.2 Cicer arietinum | reverse complement strand
TCAAAGACTTATATTTTATATAAGAATGATGACTTTAGAATGAACCAAACATTTAAAAATGCTTAAATAAATTTTCACTAACCCAAAATACAACAAACTTTAAGCAAATTGTACGGTACGAGTTATGGTGTTGCAGTTCTGCCAATGAGTTTTTTAATTTCATAAATATCATAGAATATCAATGTAGATCTAAGAATAAATATCATATAATATCAACGTAGGTCTAAGAATATTATGTCTATAAGTACATTCATAACACAATATCATTCCCGATAGGGGTATTGATATTATACTTGTACTTGTATTTTGTGACCTCACAATATGTGAAATACCGGTAATTGAAGAGAAATATAATATAATTGCATGCCGAAGAATTATTTTGCATTTTCCACATTTTAAGCTTCCATATTTCCCTCAATTTGAATCTTCACCAACTTTGCACTCCATCAAAAAGTAGAAGTCTCATCTTCACCAAATTTGCACTCCACTAAAAAGTAGAAATCTCATTTTCACTCCATAATTTATGCAAAACAATAGAAAAACCGGAAGTCAATTTATCTCATGGACGCAAAAATTCATCATTGTAGCCTATAAATTGAGAACCAAAATTTGGTTTGAGGGTTTTGATTTATCCTAAAAAATTAGAATAGAGAAAATTGAGTTCTTCTTTGCTTCTAAGATCAACAAAAAAAACCACTAACTTCTTAAAATGTAGAGAGTTAGAGAGAGCATGAGCCACACATCACCACCTTCATCATCCTTTGCAAATCCCATAAGAAACCATTATCAAATAGACCTCCGCAAACCACCACCACGAGCATTACCGTCAGAGCGTCCACACGGCCACCTCTGTCAACTTTGGCCTCCGGCGAACCACCACCACGAGCGATTGTAACACCCTAAATTTTATATTAAATTATTTTATTAGTTAAGTACGATTTTAAATAATTAATTTAATATTAAAATTAATTTAGAATATATGATAATAACTTTTCTGATTAATTTTTGTTATATAAGTGATTTCTATGATGTGCTAGTTTTATAAATCTTAGGTTACGTGAGCGATATAAATAATAAATATTATATTTTATTATTTGACATATTTATAAAAAATAAAAGTATTTTAGTGTAATATATATATTTTAAAGAAAATATTTTATACGATTTTACGTGTATATACGTGTACCCAATTAATGTAGTACTTTCAAGTGCGCTTGACTGATGTTTAGAGTGCACGTAGTTATAATTCAATCATTTATAACTATTTTCTATTTTTAGTTATTTTTTTTATAAATAATTATCTTGAGATAGTAGTGATATTGTGTTTGATTTACTTTATTTTCATATATTTCTTATGACATTGTGATTTTATATATATTTATTAAGATTTAGTAATTAATATAAAGTGTTGATGTTATATTTATTTATTTTATAATTTCAACTATTCTCCAATGATGGTAATATTTTAATTTGAGTATTTGAAAAAATTAAATATTATTATAGGGATTATTTTAAATATGAGATTTTTGGTTATTAATGTATTTTAAAAGATTAATTATTATTTTTTTATCAATTATTAGTTTTGAAATAGTAATAATGCTTTATTAATGAAATTGTGTTTTAAAAAAATAAAATAAAATGAGACTAGTAAAACCTAAAAGGAGACCAATGGGTTTGATTCATGTATGAACCCTAATTGT
>NW_027336201.1:0-2940 GCF_000331145.2 Cicer arietinum | reverse complement strand
GATGTATAATTAATAATAATGATGTTATAAATTTGTGATAAGTCTATGTGATGATGTATGATTGATGAGATTGATGTTATAAGATTGTGATGAATATATGTGATGACTTGTGATTAATGATAGTGATGTTATAAATTGTGATGAGAATATTGTGATTCCAATTTGTGTTTGAGATCCATGTCTTAATAGAGTACCACAGGCCAACGAGGGGAGAAAATAAATATTGAGAATTTGTGAAGTGAAGATTATTTTGTCATCATATAGGGGCCTGACAAGCCTAATGATTCCGGGGAAATACAACTGAATGAGTCTGATCGTGGCGGTCTACTGTCGAGCCTTAAGGCAAGATTGTTAGACCTTGGAGGTATTCTGGTGGGAAATTCCTAGGTGACTTGGAGGTCGCATTGTAAATGTCGGGAGCTACCATGCAATACACGTTTACCTCGACTGTCACGTATATGTGTCTCGGGTTGAGTTGAGGGGATCTATGAGGATAGGGCCAATTTGAATTGTCCGTCCACCGAGATGGTGACATAGTATCAAGCCTCCTAACCAAGTACTTCACAGTTAGAATGGTACCACATTGTGAAGTAGAGTCTAAGCTCATGCATATCATTGCATTTCCTTGTGATTGTTTCGTTGTGATTGATGTGTTTCAAAAGTAATAATAATTACTCTTAGATGATTTGATGCATATTATAATGAGATGATTATTTTACTTGAGTGAATTTGATGTTATAATATGATACTATTTACTTAAATATTTTGATATATCGTAAGGTGATTGTGATACGGTCTATTATGATTGTTGCGTGTTCTTCTTACTTAAATTGTACTATTAACATGATTTTGAAACTCACCTCCTTCGTTGTTTGCGTTTGATTGGCTTGGCCATGCGTTTGCAAAATCGCAGTTGTTACAGGTTAATGAGTCTTGAAGTTCAAGTTTTGGAGGAACCCCACTCTGATAGGTGATACCGGGAATAAGGGTTGTAATTTGTATTTTACTTATTTCATTTGAAACGACTTTTGTATGAAAACCATATAAGTATTAGTAAGTTTTTAGAATTAAATCAAGTAATTATATTTAAATCAAGTTTATGGAGATTTCATTGTTTTATGAGTGGATAAAGTTTAAATTGTTTCTTTTTAATTTTGAGAAACGTGATATCCTAAAGAAAATAATAAAAGTTTTTATTTTCTTGGATTAATATTTTTATTTATCCGCTTTAAATTTTATAGAAATATGATATAAATTATTATATATATTATTTTGGGATTTAGGGTGACACAATAGGTAACCTTATTTTAACGGATGTCATAGACTGCTAATATCTTCCCTACGTATAATCGACTCCCGAACTCAAAATATGGTTTCAAAGACAATTTTTATTTGTTCTATGTTTAAGGATTTTCCAATGTTTTTCCTATTTTAAAACAAATTTTGGTGGCGACTCCATTGAATTCGAGAAACACTCGAAATTTTAGGTCGCGACATATATATTTAAAATAAACTCTTTCACTCTATTGCTATCACCTCATAGTAATTTCTTTGACATGTTCAAACTACCCCACCTCAACAAAAAAAAAATGATGTGTACGCCAATTATATCGTGTGTTGTGTTTCAAAACCGAAATCCAAAATTTATAACAATTCGGTTACCAAATATTAATTTTCAAACAATTACAAGTATACTTCAAATACAAGTAATTGCAAATGAAATGCTTTAATTTAATGTCAATTAACACAATAAAACAACAAATTAAATTTAATTAATTTCAATAAAATAAAACTTACCAAAATTCAAAGAGACATGACTTAGTCCATCATTTCTAAATATTTATATACTATATGTATTTACCAATATACAAAATAGAAAGTCAAATACAAATATTTTTTGTTCTCTCACTCACTTTACAGAACAAAAAACCTCACATCTCTGAAAAATCCAAACTTTGGAAAGTTCGAGTTGTTCGCATGAGTACTGTTTAATCCACACAAAGGGATGATGAATCAATCTCTTTAGACATTATTTTGTTGGATGAAAAGATATACATTCACAATGATTGAAGATTTTTATTTTCAATTTCGTGTATATATATATATACACACACCAACTTTGTTTCCATATTTTTTATATTGAAAAACAAATATATTTAAATCTTTTTAAATGACCAGCTATAAAATTATTTGAATTTTAATCATAGGAATAAATATTTGCATGTAACAATCAAGAAATAACTTCTAACTACTTTCAAAAATAATATACAAGAAGGTGATATATACAACATAATAATTCTAAAAATATCACCGACAAATGATTCTTACAGATCTATCGTAGGAGCAAAGAAGATATTGTTTTTTACAACAACTATTTTAACCAAAATCCAAGACCCAAAAATTACCATTCAAAACTATTAGCTGGAGTTTACTTCATTCAAATCACTAGCTCAAATGATTCTTACAGACCTATTGTAGGAGCATAGAAGACATTATTTTTTACAACAACTATTGTAACCAAAATCCAAGACCCAAAAATTACCATTCAAAATCATTACTTTGAGTTTACTTCATTCAAACAACTAGCACAAAGATTGAGAGATAAAGTAAATCTAACGGGTAATTATTATTTCAATACCAAATTCAACTTCTAAACTATCGAAGAAACATCATTTAGTACTAACTATTTTTTGGACTGTAGACATCAACGGAGTACTGCATGATGTTGGACATGAAGAGCAAGTTTATGTTGTTGACAAGCCTACAAAAATACTCAGACTAGAAATCAAAATGCATGGGTAACAAATTTTAATATAAAATACAAAACATATTAAATTCAAAACGTAATAACATTATTATAATTTTTATTTCTTAATGACATTTAACTCATTTTTTATTTTTTGCTTTAATTTTTAGGGGTGAAATTATCAAAGTCACTTT
>NW_027336200.1:0-1408 GCF_000331145.2 Cicer arietinum | reverse complement strand
ATGAACTTATTGTATGCACAAGATTTGTTAAAAACCCTAATAAGACAAGAATAAGTCTAGGGACGACGAAAATGACCTAAATGTCCATCCAATGACACAAACACACCTTTTGGATGCATAAGATTGGTAAAACCTTAATTGGACTGGAATAAACCAAGGGAGAACGAAAATGACCTAAATGTTCATCGAATGACACAAATGAACATATTGGATGCACAAGATTGGTTAAAAACCCTAATTAGACTAGAATAAACCTAGGGAGGACGAAAATGACTTAAATGTTCATCCAATGACACAAATGAACTTATTAGATGCACAAGATTGGTTAAAAACCCTAATTGGACAAGAATAAGCCTAGGGAGGACGAAAATGACCTAAATGTTCATCCAATGACACAAACACACCTATAGGATGCACAAGATTGGTTAAAAACCCTAATTGGACAAGAATAAACCTAGGGAGGACGAAAATGACCTAAATGTTAATCCAATGACACAAATGAAAATTTTGGATGCAAAAGATTGGTTAAAAACCCTAATTGGACAACAAAAAGCCTATGGAGGACGAAAATGACCCAAACATTAATCCAATGACCCAAATGAACTTATTGCAAGCACAAGATTGGTTAAAAACCCTAATTGAACAAGAATAAGCCTAGGGAGGACGGAAATGACCTAAATGTTCATCCAATGACACAAACTCACCTTTTGGATGCCCAAGATTGGTAAAAAAAACCCTAATTGGACTGGAATAAACCTAGGGAGGACGAAAATGACCTAAATGTTAATCCAATGACACAAATGAACATATTGGATGCACAAGATTGGCTAAAAATCCTAATTGGACAAGAATAAGTCTAGGGAGTACGAAAATGACCTAAATGTTCATCCAATGACACAAACACACCTATTGGATGCACAAGATTTGTTAAAAACCCTAATTGAACTAGAATAAACTCAGGGAGGACGAAAATAACTTAAATGTTAATCCAATGAAACAAATGACCTTATTAGATTCACAAGATTGGTTAAAAACCCTAATTGGACAAGAATAAGCCTACGGAGGACGAAAATGACCTAAATGTTCATCCAATGACACAAATGAACTTATTGATGCACAAGATTGGTTAAAAACCTTAATTGGACAAGAATAAGCCTAGGGAGGACGAAAATGGCCTAAATGTTCATCCAATGACACAAATGAACTTATTGATGCACAAGATTGGTTAAAAACCTTAATTGGACAAGAATAAGTCTAGGGAGGACGAAAATGACCAAAATGTTTATACAATGACACAAACACACCTATAGGATGCACAAGATTGATAAAAACCCTACTTGGACACGCAAAAGGCTAGGGTTGACGAAAATGACCTAAATGTTAATCCAATGACACAAATGAACTTATT
>NW_027336199.1:814-1227 GCF_000331145.2 Cicer arietinum | reverse complement strand
ATTCTACTCTACCGTCAAATTCCATGTTATTATCAAAATATAATTGGTGGAATTAAAAAAAAATATACCTGATTGTGATTGGAATTGAAATTGAAATTGAAATTGAAATTGGAATTGGATTGGAATTGGAAATTGGGTCCAAATGGGAATTTGATGAAATTGTGATTGAATTTGGAAATGCGGTGTGATTGAATTTGGAAGCTGAAGTTGAAATGCGGCTTGGAATTGCAAGTCCTAATTTTTTTTGCTGAAGTTGGAATGCGGCTGCATTGTTTTGGAAGGTTGTATACATATATATACTACATGACAACCTAAGTTGTTGTTGTTGTTATTATTATTATTATTATTATTATTATTATTATTATTATTATTATTATTATTATTATTATTATTATTATTATTATTATTATTAT
>NW_027336199.1:0-532 GCF_000331145.2 Cicer arietinum | reverse complement strand
ATGGTACTAGTCATTACCTTCAACTTACAACTCGTCTGCGTCCGTCGCAAACGCCAAACACAAACAACGAGGGGTGAGTATCGAAATTATGTAACAGTATAAAATACACGAGGAGAACACGCAAGCAATCAAATTATGACAACCTCAAAAGCAGTCAAGTGTATAATATCAACGATTCATCAAATTCATTCACAATAAGACAATCACAAGGATGAAATGCTATGCATGTCCTATACTCTATACTTCATCATTTGGTACTATTCTACTCTGAAGTACTTGGGTAGGAGGCCTGATACTATGCCACTACAAGAGCGGATGGACAATTCATGAATGGCCACGTCCTCATAGATCCCCTGAACTCAACCTGAGACACATATACGCGACGGTTGGGGTACTCTTGTGTTGCACGGTAGCTCCCGACCTTAGGGAATAACCCACTAATCCACTTAGGAATTCCACACATATACCACTAGGGGCAGAATATATGTGGTTGATTCCATGTTGTTCACAATAAGTTTGAAAAGAATCATTT
>NW_027336198.1:1424-4026 GCF_000331145.2 Cicer arietinum | reverse complement strand
CTCGTCAAACTACGGTTTTTAACCAATCTTGTGCATCCATGAGGTGTGTTTGTGTCATTGGATTAACATTTAGGTCATAAGTCCTCCCTAGGTCTATTCTAGTCCAATTAACAATTTTAACCAATCTTGTGATTCTAAGAGGTGTGTTTCTGTCATTGGATGAACATTTAGGTCATTTTCGTCCAACCTAGACTTATTCTTGTCCAACTAAGGTTTTTAACCTATCTTGTGCATCCAATAGGTGTGCTTGTGTCATTGGATGAACATTTAGGTCATTTTCATCCTCCTTATGTTTATTCTAGTCCAATTAGGGTTTTTAACCAATCTTGTTCATCCAATACGTGTGTTTGTGTCATTAGTTGAACATTTAGGTAATTTTCGTCCTTCCTACACTTATTCTTGTCAAACTACGGTTTTTAACCAATCTTGTGCATCCATGAGGTGTGTTTGTGTCATTGGATGGACATTTAGGTCATTTTCATCCTCCGTAGGTTTGTTCTGGTGCAATTAGGCTTTTTAACCATTCTTGTGCATCCAATAGGTGTGTTTGTGTCATTGGATGAACATTTAGGTCATTTTCGTCCTTCCTACACTTATTCTTGTCAAACTACGGTTTTTAACCAATCTTGTGCATCCAATAGGGGTGTTTGTGTCATTGGATGGACATTTAGGTCATTTTCGTCCTCCCCAGGTTTATTCTAGTCCAATTAGGGTTTTTAACCAATCTGTTGCATCCAATTGGTGTATTTTGTGTCATTGGATGAACATTTAGGTCATTTTCGTCCTTCCTATGTTTATTCTAGTCCAATTAGGGTTTTTAACCAATCTTGTTCATCCAATAGGTGTGTTTGTGTCATTAGATGAACATTTAGGTCATTTTCGTCCTTCCTATGTTTATTCTAGTCCAATTAGGGTTTTTAACCAATCTTGTTCATCCAATAGGTGTGTTTGTGTCATTAGATGAACATTTAGGTCATTTTCGTCCTTCCTACACTTATTCTTGTGAAACTAGGGTTTTTAACCAATCTTGTTCATCCATGAGATGTGTTTGGGTCATTGGATGAACATTTAAGTCATTTTGGTCCTCCCTAGGGCTGTTCTAGTTCAATTAAGGTTTTTACCCAATCTTGGGAATTTAAGAGGTGTGTTTGTGTCATTGGATGCAAATTTAGGTCATTTTCGTCCTACCTAGACTTATTCTTGTCCAACTAGGGTTTTTAACCAATCTTGTGCTTCCAATAAGTTCATTTGTGTCATTGGATGAACATTTAGGTCATTTTTATCCTACCTAGACTTATTCTTGTCCAACTAAGTTTTTAACCAATCTTGTGCATCCAATAGGTGTGTTTGTGTCATTGGATGAACATTTTTTTCATTTTCGTCCTTCCTAGACTTATTCTTGTCCAACTAGGGTTTTTAACCAATCTTGTGCATCCAATAGGTGTGTTTGTGTCATTGGATGAACATTTAGGTCATTTTCGTCCTCCTTAGGTATGTTCTAGTCCAATTAGGGTTTCTAACCAATCTTGTGCATCCAATAGGTGTGTTTGTGTCATTGGATGAACATTTAGGTCATTTTCCTCCTACCTAGACTTATTGTTGTCCAACTAGGGTTTTTAACCAATCTTGTGCATCCATGAGGTGTGTTTGTGTCAATCGATGAACATTTAGGTCATTTTGGTCCTCCTTATGTTTATTCTAGTCCAATTAAGGTTTTTACCCAATCTTGGGCATCTAAGAGGTGTGTTTGTGTCATTGGATGAACATTTAGGTCATTTTCGTCCTTCCTAGACTTATTCTAGTCCAATTACGGTTTTTAACCAATCTTGTGCTTCCAATAAGTTCATTTGTGTCAATCGATGAACATTTAGGTCATTTTCGTCCTTCCTAGACTTATTCTAGTCCAATTACGGTTTTTAACCAATCTTGTGCTTCCAATAAGTTCATTTGTGTCAATCGATGAACATTTAGGTCATTTTCGTCCTTCCTAGACTTATTCTAGTCCAATTACGGTTTTTAACCAATCTTGTGCTTCCAATAAGTTCATTTGTGTCAATCGATGAACATTTAGGTCATTTTCGTCCTTCCTAGACTTATTCTAGTCCAATTACGGTTTTTAACCAATCTTGTGCTTCCAATAAGTTCATTTGTGTCAATCGATGAACATTTAGGTCATTTTCGTCCTTCCTAGACTTATTCTAGTCCAATTACGGTTTTTAACCAATCTTGTGCTTCCAATAAGTTCATTTGTGTCAATCGATGAACATTTAGGTCATTTTCGTCCTACCTAGACTTATTCTTGTCCAACTAGGATTTTTAACCAATCTTGTGCACAATAAGTTCATCTCTATCATTTGATGAACATTTAGGTCATTTTCGTCCTCCCTAGGTTTATTCAAGTCCAATTAGGGTTTTTAACAAATCTTGTGCATCTAATAGGTGTGTTTGTGTCATTGGATGAACAAGTAGGTCATTTTCATCCTCCCTAGGTTTGTTCTAGTCCAATTAGGGTTTTTAACCAATCTTGTGCATCCAGTAGGTGTGTTTGTATCATTGGATGAACATTTAGGTCATTTTCGTCCTACCTAGACTTATTCTTGTC
>NW_027336198.1:848-1234 GCF_000331145.2 Cicer arietinum | reverse complement strand
GACTTATTCTTGTCCAATTAGGGTTTTTAACCAATCTTGTGCATCCAATAGGTGTGTTTGTGTCATTGGATGAACATTTAGGTCATTTTCGTCCTACCTAGACTTATTCTTGTCCAACTAGAGTTTTTAATTAATCTTGTGCATCCAATAGGTCTGTTTGTGTCGTTGGATGAACATTTGGGTCATCTCGTCCATCCTAGACTTATTCTTGTCCAGCTAGGGTTTTTAACCAATCTTGTGCATCCAATAGGTATGTTTGTATCATTGGATGAACAGTTTGGTCATTTTCGTCCATCCAAGACTTATTCTTGTCCAACTAGGGTTTTTAACCAATCTTGTGCATCCAATAGGTGTGTTTGTGTCATTGGATGAACATTTTGGTCATT
>NW_027336198.1:0-628 GCF_000331145.2 Cicer arietinum | reverse complement strand
CAATCTTGTGCATCCATGAGGTGTGTTTGTGTCATTGGATGGACATTTAGGTCATTTTCTTCCTCCATAGGTTTGTTCTGGTCCAATTAGGCTTTTTAACCATTCTTGTGCATCCAATAAGTGTGTTTGTGTCATTGGATGAACATTTAGGTCCTTTTCGTCGTACCTAGACTTATTTTTGTCCAACTAGGGTTTTTAACCAATCTTGTGCATCCAATAAGTTCATTTTTGTCATTGGATGAACATTTAGGTCATTTTCGTCCTCCCCCGGTTTATTCTAGTCCAATTAGGATTTTTAACCAATCTGTTGCATCCAATAGGTGTATTTTGTGTCATTGGATGAACATTTAGATCATTTTAGTCCTTCCTAGACTTATTCTTGTCCAATTAGGGTTTTTAACCAATCTTGTGCATCCAATAGGTGTGTTTGTGTCATTGGATGAACATTTAGGTCATTTTCGTCCTACCTAGACTTATTCTTGTCCAACTAGGGTTTTTAACCAATCTTGTGCATCCAATAGGTATGTTTGTATCAGTGGATGAACATTTTGGTCATTTTTGTCCATCCTAGACTTATTCTTGTCCAACTAGGGTTTTTAACCAATCTTGTGGATCCAATAGGTGTGTT
>NW_027336197.1:0-223 GCF_000331145.2 Cicer arietinum | reverse complement strand
TCCAATGACACAAATGAACTTATTGGATGCACAAGATTGGTTAAAAACCCTAATTGGACAAGAATAAGCCTAGGGAGGACGAAAATGACCTAAATGTTCATCCAATTACACAAATGAACTTATTGGATGCACAAGATTGGATAAAATCCAATATTGGAATAGAATAAGCCTAGGGAGGACGAAAATAAACTAAATGTTCATCCAATGACACAAATGAACTTAT
>NW_027336196.1:675-1032 GCF_000331145.2 Cicer arietinum | reverse complement strand
ATAACTGTCTGTCAACACCATTTATTAGACAATTTATAATCAAAATTATTAGGACGGACAACCACTATTTATGAGAGAATTTAAAATCAGAGTTATTAAGACAAATCTTGTATAAGAGAATACAAATATAAATATATAAATGTACAATTTGTTGACTATTTATGAGTAAATTTAAAATCGGAGTTATTAAGACGAATGTTATATAAGATGATAGAAATAGACATATACACATTTACAATTTTTTGAGACAAAATTAAGAAACATAAAGAACACAAATTATATATATAAAATAACATAACAATCATAGTAATCTTTTTTTATAAATAAAATAAAATAACAATCATAGATTGAAAAAAA
>NW_027336196.1:0-217 GCF_000331145.2 Cicer arietinum | reverse complement strand
ATGGAGAAATTGAAGCAACAAATATGATTTTTGTTTCAGACATTGGATAAAGATGAATAAGAAGACTTTGATAAAGAAAACTTAAAAGAATTGTGTATACAGAGATAATATGAATGATATTTATAAGGGAGACACAAGAAATGAGATAGTACCAAAGATAGACGGTTAACAGAGTATTAAAAGAATTCGTAAAATAAAATAAATTTTTTAATTAAAT
>NW_027336195.1:557-1751 GCF_000331145.2 Cicer arietinum | reverse complement strand
TCATAAAGAACTGATACATTCTGATATATTCCGCTTATTACGAGGTCATATATACCAACACATCCAATTACACAAATGAACTTATTGGGTGCACAAGATTGGTTAAAAAACCTAATTGGACAAGAATAAGCCAAGGGAGGACGAAAATGACCCACAAATGAACTTATGGGATGCACAAGATTGGTTAAACACCCTAATCGGACAAGAATAAGCCTAGGGAGGACAAAAATGACCTAAATGTTCAACCAATGACACAAATGAACTTATGGGATGCACAAGATTGGTTAAACACCCTAATCGGACAAGAATAAGCCTAGGGAGGACAAAAATGACCTAAATGTTCAACCAATGACACAAATGAACTTATGGGATGCACAAGATTGCTTAAAAACCCTAATTAGACAATAATAAGCATAGGGAGGACGAAAATGACCTAAATGTTCATCCAATAACACAAATTAACTTATGGGACGCACAAGATTGGTTAAAACCCTAATTGTAAAAGAATAAGCCTAGGGAGGACGAAAAGGACCTAAATGTTCATCCAATTACACAAATGAACGTATTGGATGCACAAGATAGGTTAAAAACCCTAATTAGACAAGAATTAGCCTAGGGAGGACGAAAATGATCTAAATGTTCATCCAATAACACAAATTAACTTATGGGACGCACAAGATTGGTTAAAACCCTAATTGGATAAGAATAAGCCTAGGGAGGATGAAAATGACCTAAGTGTTCATCCAATTACACAAATGAACGTATTGGATGCACAAGATAGGTTAAAAACCCTAATTAGACAAGAATTAGCCTAGGGAGGACGAAAATGATCTAAATGTTCATCCAATAACACAAATTAACTTATGGGACGCACAAGATTGGTTAAAACCCTAATTGGATAAGAATAAGCCTAGGGAGGATGAAAATGACCTAAGTGTTCATCCAATTACACAAATGAACGTATTGGATGCACAAGATAGGTTAAAAACCCTAATTAGACAAGAATTAGCCTAGGGAGGACGAAAATGAACTAAATGTTCATCCAATTACACAAATGAACTTGTTGAAAGCACAAGATTGGTTAAAAATCCTAAATGGAAAAGAATAAGCCTAGGGAGGACAAAAATGACCTAAATGTTCATCCAATGACGCAAATGAACTTATTGGATGCACAAGATTGGTTAAAAACCCTAA
>NW_027336195.1:0-271 GCF_000331145.2 Cicer arietinum | reverse complement strand
AATTGGAGAAGAATAAGCCTAGGGAGGACGAAAATGACCTAAATGTTCATCCAATTACACAAATGAACTTATTGGATGCACAAGATTGGTTAAAAATCGTAATAGGACAAGAATAAGCCTAGGGAGGACGAAAATGACCTAAATGTTCATCCAATAACACAAATGAACTTATTGGATGCACAAGATTGGTTAGAAACCCTCATTGGAGAAGAATAAGCCTAGGGAAGACGAAAATGACCTAAATGTTCATCCAATGACACATACACACCTA
>NW_027336194.1:1410-1664 GCF_000331145.2 Cicer arietinum | reverse complement strand
AGAATAAGCAGAGGGAGGACGAAAATTACCTAAATGTTCATCCAACGACAGAAACACACCTATGGGATGCACAAGATTGGTTAAACACCCTAATTGGACCAGAATAGGCCAAGGGAGGACGAAAATGACCTAGATGTTCATCCAATGACAGAAACACACCGATTGGATGCACAAGATTGGTTAAAAACCCTAATTGGACAAGAATAAGCCAACGAAAGACGAAAATGCCCTAAATGTTTATCCAATGACACAAA
>NW_027336194.1:0-265 GCF_000331145.2 Cicer arietinum | reverse complement strand
GGACGAAAATAACCTTAATGTTCATCCAATGACACAAATGAACTTATAGGATGCACAAGATTGGTTAAAAACCCTAATTGGACTAGAATAAACCTAGGGTGGACGAAAATAACCTTAATGTTCATCCAATGACACAAATGAACTTATTGGTTGCACTAGATTGGTTAAAATCCCTAATTGGACAAGAATAAGTAGAGGTAGCACAAAAATGACCTAAATGTACATCCAACGACATAAACACACCTATTGGATGCACAAGATTGGT
>NW_027336193.1:1087-1551 GCF_000331145.2 Cicer arietinum | reverse complement strand
AACGACACAAATGTACTGATTGTATGCACAAGATTGGTTAAAAACCGTAATTGGACAAGAATACGCCTAGGGAGGACAAAAATGACCTAAATGTTCATCCAATGGCACAAACACACCTATTGGATGTACAAGATAGGTTGAAATCCCTAATTGGACAAGAATAAGATTATGAAGGACAAGCATAAGCAGAAGGAGAACAAAAATTACCTAAATATTCATCGAATGACACAAATGAACTTATTGGATGCACAATATTGGTTTAAAACCTAATTGGACAAGAATAAGCCTAAGGAGGACGAAAATGACATAAATGTTCATCGAATGACAGAAACATACCAATTGGATACACTAGATTGGTTAAAAACCCTAATTGGTCTAGAATAAGCCTAGGTTGGACGAAATTAACCTAAATGTTCATCCAATGACATAAACAAACCTATTGGATGCAAAAGATTGTTTAAAAA
>NW_027336193.1:0-694 GCF_000331145.2 Cicer arietinum | reverse complement strand
GGAGGAAGAAAATGACACAAACACACCTATTTGATGCACAAGATTTGTTACAAACCGTAATTGGAAAAGAATAAGCCTAGGGAGGACGAAAATGACCAAAATATTCATCCAGTGACACAAACACACCTATTGGATGCACAAGATTGGTTAAAAACCGTAGTTGGACAAAAATAAGCCAAGGGAGGACAGAAATGGCTTAAATGTTAATCCAATGACACAATTAAACTTATTGGATGCACAAGAGTGATTAAAATCCCTAATTGGACAAGAATAAGCAAAGGGAGGACAAAAATGACCTAAATGTTCATCGAATGACACAAATGAACTTATTGGATGCACAAGATTGGTTAAAAACCCTAATTGGTCCAGAATAAGCCTAAGGAGGACGAAAATGACCGAATTGTTTGGCGAATGACCCAAAGACACCTATTGGATTCACAAGATTGGTTAAAAACCATAATTGGACTAGAATAAGGCTAGGATGGACTAAATTGTCCTAAATGTAGATCTAATGACACAAACACACCTATTGGAAGCACAAGATTGGTTAAAAACCCTAATTGGACAAGAATAAGCCTAGGGAGGACGAAAATGCCCTAAATGTGAATCCAATGACACAAACACACCTATGGGATGCACAAGATTGGTTAAAAACCCTAATTCGACTAGAATAAACTTAGGGAGGACGAAAATG
>NW_027336192.1:2756-5098 GCF_000331145.2 Cicer arietinum | reverse complement strand
ATTTTTGTCGGGTGGTATGAAAATCGCCCCAAAAGACCAAATGAAATCGAGGACCGGAAGACCCTGATAGCATTCTTCTCCAAAAAGATTAACTGTGTTTCAGGTTCTTCCTCAGATTTCAAGCACTAGCCATGGTCTGGTCCGAAAAATACGGATTTCGGTCTATTTTGGCTGGATGGTACGAAAATTGCCAGCAAAATCCACATCAAATCGAGGACCTGGAGACCCTTATAGAATTTTTCTCCAAAATTTATAACTGTGTTTCGGGTTCAGTGTCAGATTTCAAATCCTAGCCATTTTATGGTCCGAAAATACGAATTTCAGTCCACTTTGGTCGGGTGGTACGAACATTGCCTGAAAAGTCCAGATGAAATCGAGGACCGTGAGACCCTTATATCATTCTTCTCCAAAGTTTATAATTGTGTTTCAGGTTCCACGTCAAAATACAAACACAAGCCATCGTCTTGTTCAAAAATACGGATTTTGGTCCATTTTAGTGGGGTGGAACGACAATCGCCCGAAAAGTCCAGATGAAATCGAGGACCAGGAGAACCTTAAAGCACTATTCTCCTAAATTCATAAATGTGTTTTAGATTCCCTATAATACCACTAGTTTTGATACAAAAGTCCTGATAATATCTTCACAACGTCAGAATTCAAACACTAACCATCGTCTTGTTGGAAAATACATATTAAAATTGGCCATCGTCTGGTCCGAAAATACAGAATTTGGTTCATTATCATCGATGGGTACGAAAATCGCCTAAAAAGTCCGGATGAAATCGAGGATCAAATGGCCCTTATAGAATTCTTCTCCTAAATTTATAACAATATTTCAAGTTCCGCGTCAAATTTCAAACACTAGCCCTCTTTTGCTCTGAAAATACAGATTACGGTCCATTTTTGTTAGGTGTTACGAAAATCGATCCAAAAGTACAAATGAAATCGAGGAACGGGAAACCCTTATAGCATTCTTCTTCTTAATATATAATTGTGTTTCGGGTTCCGTGTCAGATTTCAAACACTAGCCATCGTCTAGTCCGAAAATACATATTTTTGTCAATTTTTGTTGAGGGGTATGAAACTCGCCCGAAAAGTCCATATGAAATTGAGGACCGAGATACCCTTATACATTCTTCTTCTAAATTTAAAGCCTTGTTTCGGGTTACACAAAAGATTTCAAACACTAGCCATCATCTTTTTCGAAAATATGGATTTCCGTCCCACTTAGTCGGGTGGTTCAAAAATTTCCCGAAATGTTTAGATGAAATTGAGGACCAGGAGACTCTTATAAGATTCTTCACCAAAATTTATAACTGTGTTTCCGGTTCTGCGTTAGATTTTAAAGACTATCCATCGTCTTGTTTGAAGATATGGATTTCGGTCCATTTTTATCGCATGGTACAAAAATCGCCCAAAAAGTCTAGATGAAACCGAGGACCTGAAGACCCTTATAGCATTATTCTCCTACATATATAACAGTGTTTCAGGTACCGTGCAGATTTCAAACGTTAGCCATCGTCTGATCAGAAAATACAGATATTGTTCCATTTTTGTCGAGGGGTACGAAAATCGCCCGAAAAGTCATGATTAAATCGATGACTGAGAGACCCTTATAGCATTCTTCATCTAAATTTATAAATGTGTTACGGGTTCCACGTCAGTTTTCAAACACTATTCTTCATCTTGTTCGAAAATACGTATATCGGTCCATTTTAGTCCGGTGGCACGAAAATTGCCCAAAAAGTCCAAATGAAATCGAAACCGGGAGACCATTATAGCATTCATCTCCAAAATTAATAACTGTGTTTTGGTTTCCGCGTCAAATTTGGAACACTAGCCCCCGTCTGGTCTGAAAATAAAGATTTTGGTCCATTTTTGTCGGGTTGTACAAAAATCGCCCTAAAAGTCCATATGAAATCGATGACCGAGAGACCCTTACAGCATTCTTCTCCTAAATATATAACAGTGTTTCGGGTTAAAAAATACGGATTTTGGTCAATTTTTGTCGTGTGGTACAAAAATCGCCCGAAAAGTCCAGATGAAATCGAGGATTGAGCAAGCCTAATATCATTCTTATCATTAATATATAACAGTGTTTTGGGTTCCACATTAGATTTCAAACACTTGCAACCGTCAGATCCAAAAATACAAATGTTGGTCAATTTTTGGCGAGGAGTGTGAAAATCCCCCGAATAGAATTTTTGACCTGGAGACACTTATAGAATTCTTCTTCTAAATTTATAACTGTGTTTCGATTTCCGCGTCAGATATCAGACACTAGCCATCATCTTGTTCGAAAATACGAATTTTGGTCCATTTTAGTCGGGTGGTACGGAATC
>NW_027336192.1:0-2488 GCF_000331145.2 Cicer arietinum | reverse complement strand
GTCCATATGAAATCGAGGACCGAGATACCCTTATAGCATTCTTCTTCTTAATTTATAACCGTGTTTCGGGTTCCATGGAAGATTTCAAACACTAGCCACCGTCTTGTTCGAAAATATGGATTTAAGTCCCATTTAGTCGGGTAGTTCGAAAATTGCTCGAAATGTCCAGATGAAATCGAGGACCAGGGGACTCTTATAGCATTAGAATTTAAACACTATCCATCGTCTTGTTCAAAGATATGGATTTCGGTCCATTTTTGTCGTGTGTAATAAAATCTCCCGAAAAGTCTAGATGAAATCGAAGACCTGGAGACCCTTATAGAATTATTCTATTAAATATATAACAATGTTTTAGGTACCGTGCAGATTTCAAACCTTAGCCATCATGTGGTCAGAAAATACAGATATTGGTCAATTAGTGTCGAGGGGTAAAAAAATCGCCCGAAAAGTCCAGATGAAATCGAGGACCGAGAGACCCTTATAGCATTCTTCGTCTAAATTTATAAATGTGTTTCGGGTTCCACGTCAGATTTCAAACACTATTCATCATCTTGTTCGAAAATACGTATATCCATCCATTTTAGCTGGGTGGCAAGAAAATTGCCCGAAAAGTCCAATGAAATCGAGGACCGAGATACCCTTATAGCATTCTTCTCCAAAATTTATAACTGTGTTTTGGGTTCAGCGTCAAATTTGGAACACTAGCCTCGTCTGGTCCAAATATACAGATTTTAGTCCATTTTTGTGGGGTGGTACAAAAATCGCCCGAAATGTTCAAATGAAATCGAGGACAGAGAGACCCTTACAACATTCTTCTCCTAAATATATAATAGTGTTTCGGGTTTGAAAATATGGATTTCGGTCCATTTTTGTCGTGTGGTACGAAAATTGCCTAAAAAGTCCAGATGAAATCGAGGATTGAGGGAGCCTTATATCATTCTTCTCATTAATATATAACAGTATTTTGGGTTCCGCGTTAGATTTCAAACACTAGCGATCGTTTGGTCCAAAAATACAGATTTTGGTCAATTTTTGTCGAGGAGTAATAAAACCCCCCAAAAAGTCCATATGAAATCGAGGATCGAGAGACCCTTATAGAATTCTTCTTCTAAATTTATAACTAAATATAGCATTCTTCTCCTAAATATATAATTGTGTTTTGTGTTCCGCGTCAAATTTCAAATACTACCCATCGTTTTGGGTAACCCTTATTGTATTCTTCTCCTAAATTTATAATTGTATTTCGGGTGTCGCGTCAGATTTAAAAAACTAACCATCGTCTGGTTCGATAAAATGGATTTCGGTCCATTTTTGTCGGGTGGTACGAAAATCGCCTAAAAATTCTAGATGAAATCGAAAACCGAGAGACCCTTTTAACATTCTTCTCCTAAATATATAATAGTGTTTCGGGTTGCGCGTCAGATTACAAACACTAGCCATTATCTGATTTGAAAATACAGATTTTGGTCCATTTTTGTTGAGGGGTAAGAAACTCGGCCGAAAAGTTTAGATGAAATTGAGGACCTATTGTCCCTTATAGGATTCTTCTTTTAATTTATAAATGTGTTTCAGTTTCCGGATCTGATTTCAAACACTATCCATCGTCTTGTTCGAAAATACGGATTTTGGTCCATTTTGTCAGGTAGTACAAAAATCGCCAAATAGTCGAGATGAAATCGAGGACTGGGAGACCCTTATAGAATTCTTCTCCTAAATATATAACAGTGATCGGGTTCCGTATCAGATTTCAAACACTAGCCATTGTTGGTCCGAAAATACAGATTTTGGTCCACTTTTGTAGAGGGATACAAAAATCTCATGAAAATTCCAGAAGAAATTGAGGACCGACAGACCGTTATAGCATTGTTCTTCTAAATTTGTAACTGTGTTGCGGGTTTCGTGCAGATTTCAAACACTAGCCATCATTTTGTTCAAAAACCCAAACATCAGTCCATTTTAGTCAGGTGGTACAAAAATCTCCCGAAATGTCTAGATGAAATCGAGGAACATGAGACTTTTATAGCATTCTTCCCCTAAATTTATAACTATGTTTCGGGTTTCGCGTCAGTTTTCAAACACTATCCATTGTCTTGTTCGAAAATCGTCCCAAAAGTCCAGATGAAATCGAGGACCGAGAGATCCTTATGGCATTCTTCTTTTAAATTTATAATTGTGTTTCGGTTTCCGTGTAGATTTTAAACAATAGCCGTCATCTTGTTCGAAAATACGGATATCTGTCCATTTTAGTCGGGTGGTAAGAAAATAGCCTGAAATGTCCAGATGTAATCGAGGACCAGGAAACTCTTATAGCATTCTTCTCCTAAATTTATAACTGTGTTTCGGCTTCCACGTAAGTTTTCAAACACTATCCATCGTGTTGTTCGAAAATACGGATTTCAGTCCATTTTTGTTGTGTGTTACGAATATCCCACGAAAACTCTAGATAAAATCGAGGACTGAGCGACCTTTATATTATTCTTCTCCTTAA
>NW_027336191.1:0-2569 GCF_000331145.2 Cicer arietinum | reverse complement strand
GTGAATCAGTATACTTTTTGTGTGTGATCTTTCTATTCCTTATCTTTAATAATTTGCACACAAGTCGAACTTCATTATAAACTATTTTTTTTATTTACATCTAACATATGCAGAACATTATGGACATTCTGTTTCAATTTAAATTAAGCATAAGAAGCCAAAATTTTAAAAGAGTCACAATTCAAACCCCATTTCTTGTGATTGACAGTGCTACTTGGATCAATTGGAGACTTGGGGCAATTACATCATTGAATACTCATATAAATAGTTGATGTATCACTAACCATATTCTGGAGAGAGAAATATACGAGTAGTTATTTTATTATAAGTGAGATGTGAAATTTTATTATTATCATTCTTTGTAGCTCTTTTTGTAGTGTGTTTGAAGAGCGTTTTATCATATATAGTGGTGGATCTTTGTTGGGACAAGGGGTGGCCAAAGTCGCCAACTATTTTAAAAAACAATAATAATAATAATAATAAAAATGAAAAAAATACAAAAAAAAAAAAGAGTTAAATAACATAATACATACACCTTTTGATCTAAATTTTAATATGTATGTTGTGAGTTACGTTCAAATATATAAAACTTAAACTAATGATTTAATAAACACAAATTTAATCAAATCAATTAATTTAAAATCAAACCAAATAAACTCAACATCTATCTATCTGAGTATGGTTTCACTTAATTTAAAATCAAGTGCCGACGTCCAAAAGAAACTATTATATTTTATTTCACATTATATATATAGTGTTATCTTAAGAAGTTGTGATGTATTAATATTTTTCATCGTTTTAAAAATTTATTGTTTTAAAAATGTCAGTCTGATTGAATTGAAGCACATCAATATGTTTTGTTTGATTTAGATTTTGTCATTTTTAAAAGCTCAATCAAATAAACTATATTTTTGCTTCAACTTTTACCTTCAAAAAACAAATCAAAATGATATGTTTCATATATAACTCTATCGCTTCTAATTTGTGCAACTTCTCAGTCTAATTTCTCTATCTTTATTGTTGTGTTTACAATTTTTTATGCATTTAAATTGCATACCTGCAACTAAAAATTCATATATAATAAAAAATTATAATTAAAATTTAAAATTTTGGCACCCCTATAGATATTAGTCAAGCTCTACCACTGATCACAAATCCATGATCGTGTGGGTAAATTTGTTGATGTGTAGTTTTTCCCAGAGATAATATTTTAGTGTGACCGACTTATAGCTTATGGTTTTACCAAGTATTAAACTCAAGAGAGAATTTAAGATTGATGAAATTGATGGTTGACCCATGCTGCTATTCATGATAACGCATCATCAGTGAGGTTTGACGTTACGAAGTTACTACCCATGATTTGAATTTTCTTTTTGTTTGTTATCAATTTAATAATGTGATTTAATGTCGTTATGAATATATTACTCGTGATTTGAATTTTTTTTATATAATTGTTTGTATGTTATGAATTTAATACTTATGGTTCAAAAATGCTATGAATTTAATATTGTGACGTTACAAATTTACTAATCATGATTTGATTTTTTTTTTATATATTATAAATTTAATACTCTTGAATTATTGATGTTATGAATTTACTACTCGTAATTTGAATTCTTTTAAATAATTGTATGTCCGTTGTGAATCTAATACTTATGATTTAATAATGTTATGAATTTACTATTATGATGTTGTGAATTACTACTCGTGATTTGAATTTTAATAATTTACTACTCGCGTTTTAATTTGACATTTTGTAATAATTATTGGTACATTTAAGATTTTATCGATTAATTGTTACGAATTGATTATTTTTTTTAATTTTAGAATCATAGAATGATTAGTTTTATTTTGCTATAATGTGGAATTAATGTGTATTGATTTAGATTGACTTGATTTGAAAACATACAATAATTAATTGGTCTGCACTTTAAGCGGGAATCTGGTTAAGGAAAGACTTGGTTATTAAGTGGTCCGTTGACCCACCTCTCAATACTGGGAACCCCTCTAATACATGAATTACCATGTGACCTGAACCTATTGTCCTCATAATAGAAAGGAAAAGTAATGCCATAAAAAGTTGTATTAGCTGGATTCTGGCTAAGGAAAGACTTGGTTATTAAGTGGTCCGTTGACCCATCTCTCTTTCCTAGAAACCCCTATAGTGCACGACTTATTGTGTAACTTGAACCTAATATATAGTCGTGAATAAAATACTTCCTTACGACCCTAAGGTTACAATTAGATCATAATGTCATCCTAATTAGATACTTTGTAGAAAGTATGGCTCGTCGCGCAACCCGATCAATCCCCCAAGGAGGAAGTGACATGACTGGAGTAATTCAAACCATGAATGCAATGGCGCAACAAGCTGCAGTTCAGGCTCAGCAGGTTGCAATCCAGGCTTAACTTAATGCAAAAATGGACCAGAGGGAGGAAGCAGCGGTTGCTACGATAGGACTTACTGAATTTCATCGACAAGATCCGCCAAAATTTAAAGGGGAGAATGACCCTGACAAGGCTGACATCTGGCTGCAGGAGATTGAGAAGATATTTGACATCCTACACT
>NW_027336190.1:1498-1941 GCF_000331145.2 Cicer arietinum | reverse complement strand
TGTGCATCCAATAAGTTCATTTGTGTCATTGGATGAACATTTAGGTCATTTTCATCTTCCATATGCTTATTCTTGTCCAATTAGGGTTTTTAACCAATCTTGTTCATCCAAAAGCTGTGTTTGTTTCATTGGATGAACATTTAGGTAATTTTCGTCCTCCCTATACTTATTCTTGTCCAATTAGGGTTTTTAACTAATCTTGTGCATGCAATAAGTTCATTTGTGTCATTGGATTAACATTTAGGTCACTTTCGTCCTCCCTAGGCTTATTCTTGTCCAATTAAGGTTTTTAACCAATCTTGTGCATCCAATATGTTCATTTGTGTCATTGGATTAACATTTAGGTCATTTACGTCCTCCCTAGGTTTATTCCAGTCCAATTAGGGTTTTTAACCAATCTTGTGCATCCAAAAGGTGTGTTTGTGTCATTGGATGAACATTTA
>NW_027336190.1:0-1318 GCF_000331145.2 Cicer arietinum | reverse complement strand
TTAGGTCATTTTCGTCCTTCCTAGGCTTATTCTTGTCCAATTAGGGTTTTTAACCAATCTGGTGCATCTTATAGGTGTGTTTGTGTCATTGGATGAACATTTAGGTCATTTTCGTCCTCCCTAGGCTTATTCTTGTCCAATTAAGGTTTTTAACCAATCATGTGGATTAAATAGGTGTGTTTGTGTCATTTGATGAACCTTTAGGTCATTTTCATCCTCCCTACGCTTATTCCTGTCCAATTAACGTTTTTAACCAATCTTGTGCATCCAATAAGTTCATTTGTGTCATTGGATTAACATTTAGGTCATTTTCGTCCTCCCTAGGCTTATTCTTGTCCAATTAAGGTTTTTAACCAATCATGTGGATTAAATAGGTGTGTTTGTGTCATTTGATGAACCTTTAGGTCATTTTCATCCTCCCTACGCTTATTCCTGTCCAATTAACGTTTTTAACCAATCTTGTGCATGCAATAAGTTCATTTGTGTCATTGGATTAACATTTAGGTCATTTTCATCCTCCCTAGGCTTATTCTGGTCCAATTAGGGTTTTTAACCAATCTTGTGCATCCAATAGGTTCATATGTGTCATTGGATTAACACTTTGATCATTTTCGTCCTCCCTAGGCCTATTCTTGTCCAATTTGGGTTTTTAACCAATCTTGTGCATCCAGTATGTTCATTTGTTTCATTTCATTAACATTTAGGTCATTTTGGTCCTCCCTTGGTTTATTCTAGTCCAGTTAGGGTTTTTAACCAATCTTGTGCATGCAATAAGTTCATTTGTGTCATTGGATTAACATTTAGGTCACTTTCGTCCTCCCTAGGCTTTTTCTTGTCCAATTAGTGTTTTTAACCAATCTTGTGCATCCAATATGTTCATTTGTGTCATTGGATTAACATTTAGGTCACTTTCGTCCTCCCTAGGCTTTTTCTTGTCCAATTAGTGTTTTTAACCAATCTTGTGCATCCAATATGTTCATTTGTGTCATTGGATTAACATTTAGGTCACTTTCGTCCTCCCTAGGCTTTTTCTTGTCCAATTAGTGTTTTTAACCAATCTTGTGCATCCAATATGTTCATTTGTGTCATTGGATTAACATTTAGGTCATTTTCGTCAATCCTAGCCTTATGCTTGTCCAATTGGGGTTTTTAACCAATCTTGTGCATCCTATAGGTGTGTTTGTGTCATTGGATGAACTTTTCTGTCTTTTTCGTCCTCCCTAGACTTATTCTTGTCCAATTAAGGTTTTTAACTAATCTTGTGGATGCAATAAGTTCATTTGTGTCATTGGATTAACATTTAGGTCATTTTTGTCCT
>NW_027336189.1:0-1400 GCF_000331145.2 Cicer arietinum | reverse complement strand
AAAGGAAAGAAAAAGAAAGGAAGGAAAATCCGAATTTTCCATCTTCTTCCTCTGCTACCCGCAACCACTTTTCTCTCCTTCTCCCGCTTTCATTTTCGTCGCTTCCTTTTCTTCAAGAATAGTAACCCAAGGTAGGGTGAGCGTTAGAACAAGGATTTCTCAACTCCACTCTTCCTCTTTGATTCGAAAACGAAGTAAAACGGTATTTGAGATTCAAACACAAACCTCCCCGTTTCACCTAGATCTAAACGTCGTTTCAAGAAGAGATAGAAGGGAAGGTTGCTCACCTCCATGCTACGGCTCTAGTGGACCAATTTTGGAAGCGTGGTTGCGAGCGGAAAATTTACCGGATTTACTCACGGTACCGGAAACGCACGTTTGAGCTAACGTTAAGGTAAGCGCTCCTTCCAAACTTCTAGTTGCATTAGGGACTTATTCGTGGTTGTGTGGGAAGAAATTTGTTAGGGTTTAATGTATCGATTTGGGGAAAAACGAATCTAATGCGTTATGGGTAAAACCTTAGAGTTAGGTTTTGTTTATATTGATGAATGTTTCGTGGTAAATGAATTTGAAGTCATTTGTGTATGAATATGGTAAATGAAGTCTGATGCATTTGGGTGTCATGTTGTGTTGAATTGTGTTCGTTGTATTTGGCGTGTCCATACTTGATGTTTGTTAATTGGTGTGTTTGTTGTGAATTATGGTTTGAATGTGAGAGTATGTTTGAGTTTGTTTCTGTGGAATTTGAAAACCATTAGAGTTAAACGAGTATTAAAAATGGGGAATCTTTTAATACCTCGGTTTACTTAATGTGCGTTTGAGGAAAATGTTTAAGTTAACTGGGCGTTGAGAATGGGGAATCTCTTAATGTCTCGGTTACTTAACTATCGTTTTTGAAAATCGTTTCAGTAAATGAGTATTAAGAATGGGGAATCTCTTAATATGACTGTTTGCTTAACGATAAGGTAAGGGCTCCTTCCAAACTTTTAGTTTGCATTTAGGGACTTATCTGTGGTTGTGTGGGAAGGAGTTTGTTAGGGTTTAATGTATCGATTTGGGGTAAAACGAATCTGATGCGTTATGGGTAAAACCTTAGAGTTAGGTTTTGTTTATATTGATGAATGTTTCGTGGTAAATGAATTTGAAGTCATTTGTGTATAAATATGTGTAAATGAAGTCTGATGTATTTGGGTGTCATGTTGCGTTGATTTGTGTTCGTCGTATTTGGCGTATTCATACTTGATGGTTGTTGATTGATGTGTTTTGGTGTGAATTATGGATTGAATGTGGGAGTATATTTGCGCTTGTTTTCTGTGAAATTTGAAAACCATTAGAGATAAACGAGTATTAAAAATGGGGAATCTTTTAATACCGCGGTTTACTTAATGTGCGTTTGAGAA
>NW_027336188.1:0-3238 GCF_000331145.2 Cicer arietinum | reverse complement strand
CAATCTTGTGCATCCAATAGGTGTGTTTGTGTCATTGGAAAAACATTTAGGTCATTTTCGTCCACCCTAGGTTTATTCTATTCCAATTAAGGTTTTTAACCAATCTTGTCCATCCAATAAGTGTGTTTGTGTCCTTGGATGAACATTTAGGTCATTTTCGTCCTTCCTAGACTTATTCTTGTCCAACTAGGGTTTTTAACCAATCTTGTGCATCCAATAGGTGTGTTTGTGTCATTGGATGAACATTTAGGTCATTTTCGTCCTTCCTAGACTTATTCTTGTCCAACTAGGGTTTTTAACCAATCTTGTGCATCCAATAGGTGTGTTTGTGTCATTGGATGAACATTTAGGTCATTTTCGTCCTTCCTAGACTTATTCTTGTCCAACTAGGGTTTTTAACCAATCTTGTGCATCCAATAGGTGTGTTTGTGTCATTGGATGAACATTTAGGTCATTTTCGTCCTTCCTAGACTTATTCTTGTCCAACTAGGGTTTTTAACCAATCTTGTGCATCCAATAGGTGTGTTTGTGTCATTGGATGAACATTTAGGTCATTTTCGTCCTTCCTAGACTTATTCTTGTCCAACTAGGGTTTTTAACCAATCTTGTGCATCCAATAGGTGTGTTTGTGTCATTGGATGAACATTTAGGTCATTTTCGTCCTTCCTAGACTTATTCTTGTCCAACTAGGGTTTTTAACCAATCTTGTGCATCCAATAGGTGTGTTTGTGTCATTGGATGAACATTTAGGTCATTTTCGTCCTCCCTATATTTGTTCTAGTCCAATTAGGGTTTTTAACCTATCTTGTCCATACAATAGGTTTATTTGTGTCATTGGATGAACATTTAGGTCATTTTCGTCCTTCCTAGACTTATTCTTGTCCGACTAGGGTTTTTAACCAATCTTGTGCATCCAATAGGCGTGGTTGTGTCATTGGATGAACATTTAGGTCCTTTTCATTCTCCCTATGTTTATTCTAGTCCAATTAGGGTTTTTAACCAATCTTGTGCATCCAATAGGTGTGTTTGTGTCATTGGATGAACATTTATGTCATTTTCGTCCTCCCTATGTTTATTCTAGTCAAATTAGGAATTTAAACCAATCTTATGCATCCAATAGGTGTGTTTGTGTCATTCAATGAACATTTAGGTCATTTTCGTCCTTCCTAGACTTATTCTTATCCAACTAGGGTTTTTAACCAACCTTGTTCATCCAATAGGGGTGTTTGTGTCATTGGATGAACATTTGGGTCATTTTCATCCTCCCTATGTTTATATTAGTCCAATTAGGGTTTTAACCAATCTTGTGCATCCAATAGGTGTGTTTGTGTCATTGGATGAACATTTAGCTCATTTTCGTCCAACCTAGACTTATTCTTGTCCAACAATGGTTTTTAACCAATCTTATGCATCCAATAAGTTCATTTATGTCATTGGATAAACATTTAGGTCATTTTAGTCCTCCCTAGGCTTATTCTTGTCTAATTAGGGTTTTTAACCCATCTTGGAAATCCAATAGTTCATTCGTGTCATTGGATGAATATTTAGGTCATTTTCGTCCTCCATAGGTGTGTTTAACTAATCTAGGGTTTTTAACTAATTTGTGCATCCAATAGGTGTGTTTGTGTCAATTGATGAACATTTAGGTAATTTTCGTCCTTCCTAGACTTAATCTTGTCCAACTATGGTTTTTAACCAATCTTGTGCATCCAATAGGTGTGTTTGTGTCATTGGATGAACATTTAGGTCATTTTCGTCCAGCCTAGCTTTATTCTAGTCCAATTAGGGTTTTTAACCAATCTTTTGCATCCAATAGGTGTGTTTGTGTCATTGGATGAACATTTAGGTCATCTTCATCCTACCATGACTTATTCTTGTCCAACTAGATTTTTTACCAATCTTGTGCATTCAACAGGTATGTTTGTGTCATTGGATGAACCTTTACGACATTTTCGTCCTCCCTAGATTTATTCTTAACCAACTAGGGTTTTTACCAATCTTGTGCATCTAATAGGTGTGTTTGTGTCATTCGATGAACAATTAGGTCATTTTAGTCATTCTTTGGCTTATTCTTGTCTAATTAAGGTTTTTATGCAATTGTGTGCATCCAATAAGTTCATTTGTGTCAATGGATGAACATTTAGGTCATTTTCATCCTCCCTAGGTTTATTATAGTCCAATTAGGGTTTTTAATCAATCTTGTGCATCCAATAGCTGTGTTTGGGTCATTGGATGCACATTTAGGTCATTTTCGTCCTTCCTAAACTTATTCTTGTCCAACTAGGATTTTTGACCAATCTTGTGCATCCAATAGATGTGTTTGTGTCATTGGATGAACATTTAGGTCATTTTCATCCTCCCTATGTTTATTCTAGTGCAATTAGGGTTTTTAACCAATCTTGTGCATCCAATAGGTGTGTTTGTATCATTGGATGAACGTTTTGGTCATCTTCGTCCTCCCTAGACATATTCTTATCCAACTAGTGTTTTTAACCAATCTTGTGCATACAATAGGTGTGTTTGTGTCATTGGATGAACATTTAGGTCATTTTCATCCTCCCTAGGTTTATTATAGTCCAATTAGGGTTTTTAACCAATCTTGTGCATCCAATAAGTGTGTTTGTATCATTGGATGAACGTTTAGGTCATTTTCGTCCTCCCTAGACTTCTTCTTATCCAACTTGGGTTTTTAACCAATCTTGTGCATATAATAGGTGTGCTTGTGTCATTGGATGAACGTTTAGGTCATTTTCGTCCTCCCTAGGTTTATTCTAGTCCAATTGGGGTTTTTAACCAATCTTGTGCATCCAATAGGTGTGTTTGTATCAGTGGATGAACATTTAGGTCATTTTCGTCATTCCTTGGTTTATTCTTGTCCAATTAGGGTTTTTAACCAATCTTGTGCATCCAATAGGTGAGTTTGTTTCATTGGATGAACATTTAGGTCATTTTCGTCCTCCCTAGGTTTATTCTAGTCCAATTAAGGTTTTTAACCAATCTTGTGCATCCAATAGGTGAGTTTGTTTCATTGGATGAACATTTAGGTCATTTTCGTCCTCCCTAGGTTTATTCTAGTCCAATTAGGGTTTTTAACCAATCTTGTGCATCCAATAGGTGAGTTTGTTTCATTAGATGACCATTTAGGTCATTTTCGTCCTACCTAAACTTATTCTTGTCCAACTAAGGTTTTTAACCAATCTTGGGCATCCAATAAGTTCATTTGTGTCATTGGATGAAC
>NW_027336187.1:0-1203 GCF_000331145.2 Cicer arietinum | reverse complement strand
GACAAGAATAAGCCTAGGTTGGACGAAAATGACCTAAATGTTCGTTCAATTACACAAATGAACATATTGGATGCACAAGATTGGTTAAAAACCGCAATTTTACAAGAATGAGACTGGAGTGGACAAAAATGACCTAAATGTTCATCCAATTACACAAAAGAACTTATTGGATGCACAAGATTGGTTAAAAACCCTAATTAGACAAGAATAAGCTTAGGGAGGACGAAAATGACCTAAATGTTCATCCAATTACACAAATGAACTTATTGGATGCACAAGATTGGTTAAAAACCCTAATTGCACAAGAATAAGCCTAGGGTGGACGAAAATGACCTAAATGTTCATCCAATTACACAAATGAACTTATTGGATGCACAAGATTGGTTAAAAACCCTAATTGCACAAGAATAAGCCTAGGGTGGACGAAAATGACCTAAATGTTCATCCAATTACACAAATGAACTTATTGGATGCACAAGATTGGTTAAAAACCCTAATTGCACAAGAATAAGCCTAGGGTGGACGAAAAAGACCAAAATGTTCATCCAATTACACAAATGAACTTATTGGATGCACAAGATTGGTTAAAAACCCTAATTGCACAAGAATAAGCCTAGGGTGGACGAAAATGACCTAACTGTTCATCCAATTACACAACCACGCCTATTGGATGCACAAGATTGGTTAAAAACCCTTATTCGAAAAGAATAAGCCTAGGGAGGACAAATATGACCTAAATGTTCATCCAATTACACAAATGAACTTATTGGATGCACAAGATTGGTTAAAAACCCTTATTCGAAAAGAATAAGCCTAGGGAGGACAAATATGACCTAAATGTTCATCCAATTACACAAATGAACTTATTGGATGCACAAGATTGGTTAAAAACCCTTATTCGAAAAGAATAAGCCTAGGGAGGACAAATATGACCTAAATGTTCATCCAATTACACAAATGAACTTATTGGATGCACAAGATTGGTTAAAAACCCTTATTCGAAAAGAATAAGCCTAGGGAGGACAAATATGACCTAAATGTTCATCCAATTACACAAATGAACTTATTGGATGCACAAGATTGGTTAAAAACACTAATTGGACAAGAATAAGCCTAGGGAGGACGAAAATTATCTAAATATTCATCCAATGACACAAACACACCAATAGGATGCACCAGATTGGTTAAAAACCCTAATTGGAC
>NW_027336186.1:0-4248 GCF_000331145.2 Cicer arietinum | reverse complement strand
TGCCAATCATCAATGGCACTGACCTGCATACTTCAATCCTGAATTCTTCCATAAATGCTTCGACCCATAAAAGCTTGGAAAACTGCATAGCTTCCAACAATGTATCGTACTTCACATGATGATAAGGCTTTGACTGGTTGCTTCTTTAAACTCCATGCAATCGAAGATTTCATGAATTTGAATACATAGTATGATGTGCTTCTTTTATCACTCTTATCTCCACACCAATCAGGATACGAATAACCAACCAGATCTTCATCTCCTTGCTTCAATTCTATTACAAACAAAATTTTATGTTCTAGTGTTCCTTAAATGTATCTCATGATCCTCTTGGATGTAGTCCAGTGAGTGTGTTTGGGATTCTCCATTAATCTACTAATGACACCAACACTATAGTATAGATCAGGTCTTGTGTTGCACAAGTACCTTAAGGATCCAACAACCTGTTTGAACACGGTAGTATCAGCCAACTCCTCTTTAGCTTCTTTCACTAGCTTTGCATTGGCTACAATTGGAGTGACAATAGGATTGCAACCAACCATATTGTATCTTCTTAAGATTTCTCCAGCATATTTCCTTTGATGCATCACCAACCCTTCTTTTGTGTGTAATGCTTCACATAAACCTCATATTCTACTGTACATTTGATGAAATCAATGCTGATTAGGAATAAGTAAATTCTTTTGGTTCCAAGCTTTTGGGGATTATTTTAAGCCATAAAGAGCATTTCTCAATCTAAGCACCTTATTCTCATTTCCCTTAATAATAAATGTTGGTGGTTGAGAAACATACAATTCTTCTTCAAGCTATCCATTCAAAAATGCAGACTTGACATCAAGTTGGCACATTAGCCAGCCTCTAGCACTAGCCAGTTCTATTACTAGTCTGATTGTCTCAATTCTAGCGATTAGAGCAAACACTTTAGAATAATCTATTCTTACCATTTGTAGAAATTCTTTGGCAACTAACCTAGCTTTGTATTTGACGATTGACCCATCTAGATTTAGCTTCAGCTTGTAAATGAAAATTGCACATTTGAATTAATGGTAAGACTTATGTATTTCATAGATTGTCAATCCTATTTATAACTGCACATGAGTTATTCTTAGACATTCTAACTGCAATCTAACTAACTGACTGGCTAGTTAGTAACTACATTCAATTATTACATTACTTGAATTACAAGTCATCTAATAAAAACATGGTTTTGGTTTCAACAAGCAAAGGTTTAGTTTGATTATGATCAATTTTTGAAGAGAGTAGTATCTACTAGCATGATATTATTCGGGCTCAGAAAAATCAACAAAAGATTAAGAAAAAACACATTATGGTTTTTGGTAAGCTTATACAAGAAAACGGGGGGCATTCATCATATAATCTCCCTATAAGTTTTTATCCAATGTTTTTTATTAGTTCATCTCACTTTCACATGAAAACATCATTCTTATTATATTTGATTCATATACAAATGCACTAAATATGTATAGATTTATTACGTTGTTCGTCAATCAAATATGTTGAAGTTCTTAAACATATTAACTCTTTTTATGTCTAACTTAAGAATCATACGAATAACATGATTAATTGACATTATAAATTCTACGTTGTAAGTACATCAAAATTATTGTTTTTTTCTCTTAATAAATAATGCTTTTTCAATAGAAATGGCAACAACCAACAAATTTTTCGTCATGCATCAAAATTATTCTTACGTGTATATACTAACATGTAAATACTCCTATGTACATACGGACCTTCCTAATAAAGCTACCCCACCAATCCTTTTTCTACATATATGCATTACATCGCAATTAACATATTAAGACAAAAAAGAAAATGGAAGCATCAATCTCGACGTTTTCCCTCTACACTTTGTTTTTGGATTATTATTACTTTAATTAATATAATTCAAGTTTATTAGAGTAAGAGAGATATGGACAATGAAAAAATTCCTTCAATAACTTCTAAACCTGCAAGTGCAACATCTGGTACACCTAGTGCTCCTCTTTTTGGTAGCTTAAGGTATGACAAAAATGGAAATCTTTCTGTTGGTAGAAAGAAGTTACTTCTCAAGAATATGAATTATTTTTCTGTTGAGAAATTGAATTTGGAAGATGGTTATGTTGAAGTTATTAATTTAGTTAGAGTTTGTTAGTAATCAATATTCTCTCATCTCAAAAGTTTCTCAACAGTCGTTCACTAATCTTCATCATAGTTAGCGTATGTGAGTGCAAGATCAATTGTGATTTTAGATTAATTTCCTACAGTAGTATTCAGAGAAAGGTTGTGATCATGTCAAATCGATCAAATGAACACTTCCTTGGAAATCCAATTCTTGATGGGAAAAACTATGATTAGTGGTGCAAAAAAATGAGAATGATATTTGGATATCAAGATGTGTGGGACATAGTGATGTCAGGTGTTGATTCCCTTGTTGAAAATCCTTTAGAAGTGCAAAGAACTGCACACAAGGAATCCAAGAAGAAATATTTCATGGCATAGTTCATAATTTATCAGTGTGTTGATGATGCAAATTTTGAAAGAGTTGGTGAAGCTGAACCTTCAAAGGTGGCTTGAATTTTTTTAGAGAAAGCTTATGCTAGAGATGGGAATGTGAAGAAGGTGAGGTTACAAACTCACAAGCAACAATTCAAATTACTTCAAATGGAAGAAAAGAAAGAAGTTGATGCATTTTTCACAAGAGTGATGACATTGGTGAATCAAATGAAGAATTGTGGTGGGTGTTTGATGATCAATCTGTAGTAGAGAAAATTTGGAGATATTTGTTACCAAAGTTTGATCATGTAATGGTGGCCATTGAAGAGTCAAAGAATCTAGTAGATATGAGTATTCAAGAACTAAAAGAGCGCAGTGGTGAAAAGAATTCAGAAGTTGCATTACAAGCACAATCCAATAACAAAGACAAAATAAGCAAAGGTAAATGGAGAGGTGTAAATGGAGAGGTGGAAAAGAGAGAAATTACAACAACACAAATGCAAGAAATCAACAATATCAGAATATTAATGATCAAGGAGGCTCAAGCAATCATCAAAGAAGAGGAAATAGTCAAAAGAGAAGAGGTGGCTTGAGAAGTTTGATAAAAGTAGCATTCAATGTTACAATAATAAAAAAATGGGGACATTTTGTAAATGAGTGTTACTCATGCAACAAGAGAGAATCTCAACAAGATGATCCAAAATTTGCTCATGAAGAAGAAGATGATGAGTCTGTAATGCTAATGGTGGCCACTAAGGAAGATGAAGTTGGAAAAAAACTTGTGGTACTTGGACACAAGATGTTCAACTCATATTTATGGAAGGAAAAATTGGTTCATCAATCTTGATGAATAAATGAAAAGTAATGTGAAATATGTCGATAGTAGCTTACTTACTATAACAAGTGTAGGACAAGTTCTAATTCATAAAATAATAAAAAGCAATAAATGAAAAATTATAAGTTCTATTTGACCCTAGAATGAAATGTAATCTTCTAAGTGTTGATCGGCTACTTGAGAAAGGTTATATGATGACACTTGAGGATAAACAATTGAAAAGTGTATGATGAAAAGAGCAGACTTATTTTAAAGACACTTATGTCAAAGGATATGACCTTTAAGATAGAAATTCAAGTGTTGGAGCATAAATGTCTTGCCTCAGCAGCAGGTAGAGAGGAATGGATTTGACATTATAGGTTGGGACACTTAAATTTTGGAGATATCAAGAAGATGAGTAGAGAAGGAATGATGAGAGGACTACCTCAGATACAAGAGCCAACTGAAATGTGTGAAGATTGTGTTCAATCCAAACAACATAAAATTCATTTCAACAAACATATTGAAGTTAGGTCAAAGGAGAATTTGGAAGTAATCTATTCAAATTTTTGTGGCCCTATGCAATTTGACTCAATTGGAGATAATAGGTATGTTGTAACTTTTATTGATGATTTCACTAGAAAGTTACAAACATACTTGATTAAGAAGAAAATTGAGGTGATAAATGTCTTTAAGAAGTTCAAAGTGATGGTTGAGAAGCAATGTTGCCATTCAATTAAAGTCTTAAGAACATATGGAGGAAGAGAATATGTGTCAAAATAATTTGATGAATTCGGCGAGAAGGAATTGATTATGCATGAAATAATACCACCTTACACACCACAATATAATGGTACTATAGAAAGAAAGAACAGGACCATTACGAACATGATAAGGAATATGTTGAAAAGTAAAGGGCTACCAGAGTTCTTATGGGG
>NW_027336185.1:0-2832 GCF_000331145.2 Cicer arietinum | reverse complement strand
AAAATGACCTAAATGTTCATCAATGACACAAATGAACTTATTGGATGCACAAGATTGGTTAAATATCCTTATTGAACTAGAATAAACCTACGGAGGACCAAAATGACCTAAATGTTCATCAATTGACACAAACACACCTATTGTATGCACAAGATTGGTTAAAAATCCAAGTTGGACAACAATAACCCTAGGGAGGACGAAAATGACCTAAATGTTCATCCAATGACACAAACACACCTATTGTATGCACAAGATTGGTTAAAAATCCAAGTTGGACAACAATAACCCTAGGGAGGACGAAAATGACCTAAATGTTCATCCAATGACACAAACACACCTATTGTATGCACAAGATTGGTTAAAAATCCAAGTTGGACAACAATAACCCTAGGGAGGACGAAAATGACCTAAATGTTCATCCAATGACACAAACACACCTATTGTATGCACAAGATTGGTTAAAAATCCAAGTTGGACAACAATAACCCTAGGGAGGACGAAAATGACCTAAATGTTCATCCAATGATACAAAAACACCTATTCTATGCAAAAGATTGGTTAGAAACCCAAGTTGGAAAAGAATAAACATAGGGAGGACCAAAATGACCTAAATGTTCATCAATGACACAAATGAACTTATTCGATGCCCAAGATTGGTTAAAAACCCTTATTGAACTAGAATAAACCTAGGGAGGACGAAAATGACCTAAATATTCATCCAAGGACACAAACACACCTATCGGATGCACAAGATTAGTTAAAAACCCCAATTGAACAAGAATAACCCAAGGAAGGACGAAAATGACCTAAATGTTCATCCAATGACATAAACACACCTATTGGACGCACAAGATTGGTTAAAATCCCAAATTGGACTAGAATAAACCTAGGGAGTACGAAAATGACCTAAATGTTCATCCAATAACACAAATGAACTTATTGGATACACAAGATTGGTTAAAAACCCTAATTGGTCAAGAATAAGCCAAGGGAGGACGAAAATGACCTAAATGTTTATCCAATGACACAAACACACCTATTGGATGCACAAGATTGGTTAAAAACTCTAGTTGGATAAGAATAAGTCTAGGGAGGACGAAAATAACCCAAATGTTCATCCATTGACCCAAATACACCTATTAGATGCACAAGAGTAGTTAAAAATCCGAGTTGGACAAGAATAAATCTAGGGAGGACGAAAATGACCTAAATGTTCATCCAATGACACAAACACACCTATTGGATGCACAAGATTGGTTAAAAACCCTAATGGGACAAGAATAACCCTAGGGAGGACGAAAATGACCTAAATGTTCATCAATGATACAAACACACCTATTGGATGCAAAAGATTGGTTAGAAACCCAAGTTGGACAAGAATAAACATAGGGAGGACGAAAATGACCTAAATGTTCATCAATGACACAAATGAACTTATTGGATGCACAAGATTGGTTAAAAACCTTTATTGAACTAGAATAAACCTAGGGAGGACGGAAATGACCTAAATATTCATCCAATGACACAAACACACCTATTGGATGCATAAGATTGGTTAAAAACCCCGAAGGAAGAAAATGACCTAAATGTTCATCCAATGACACAAACACACCTATTGGACGCACAAGATTGGTTAAAAACCCAAATTGGACTAGAATAAGCCTAGGGAGGACGAAAATGACCTAAATGTTCATCCAATGACACAAATGAACTTAATGGGTGCACAAGATTGGTTAAAAACCCTAATTGGTCAAGAACAAGCCAAGGGAGGACGAAAATGACCTAGATGTTCATCCAATGATACAAACACACCTATTGTATGCACAAGATTGGTTAGAAACCCAAGTTGGACAAGAATAAACCTACGGAGGACGAAAATGACCTAAATGTTCATCCAATGATACAAACACACCTATTGTATGCACAAGATTGGTTAGAAACCCAAGTTGGACAAGAATAAACCTACGGAGGACGAAAATGACCTAGATGTTCATCCAATGATACAAACACACCTATTGTATGCACAAGATTGGTTAGAAACCCAAGTTGGACAAGAATAAACCTACGGAGGACGAAAATGACCTAGATGTTCATCCAATGATACAAACACACCTATTGTATGCACAAGATTGGTTAGAAACCCAAGTTGGACAAGAATAAACCTACGGAGGACGAAAATGACCTAGATGTTCATCCAATGATACAAACACACCTATTGTATGCACAAGATTGGTTAGAAACCCAAGTTGGACAAGAATAAACCTACGGAGGACGAAAATGACCTAGATGTTCATCCAATGATACAAACACACCTATTGTATGCACAAGATTGGTTAGAAACCCAAGTTGGACAAGAATAAACCTACGGAGGACGAAAATGACCTAAATGTTTATCCAATGACACAAACACACCTCATGGATGCACAAGATTGGTTGAAAATCCTAATTGGACTAGAGTAAATCTAGGGAGGACGAAAATGACCTAAATGTTCTACCAATGACACAAATAAAATGACCTAAATGTTCTAAAAGTTCTACCTAACAGTAATCGAGAAGAATAAGTCTAGGTAGGAAGAAAATGACCTAAATGTTCATCCAATGATACAAACACACATATTGGATGCACAAGATTGGTTAAAAACCCTAATTGGACTAGAATAAACCTAGGGAGGACGAAAATGACCTAAATGTTCATCCAATAACACAAATGAACTTATTGGATGCATAAGATTAGTTAAAAGCCCTAGTTGGACAAGAATAAGTCTTGGTATGACGAAAATGACCTAAATGTTCATCCAATGACACAAACACACCTATTGTATGCACAAGATT
>NW_027336184.1:0-2416 GCF_000331145.2 Cicer arietinum | reverse complement strand
GGTCATTTTTATCCTCCCTAGACTTATTCTAGTCCAATTAGGGTTTTAAACCAATCTTGTGCACCCAAAGTTGTGTTTTATGTCATTGGATGAATATTTAGGTCATTTTCGTCCTCCCTCTGCTTATTCTTGTCCAATTAGGGTTTTTAACCAATCTTGTGCAACCAATAGGTGTGTTTGTGTCATTGGAGGAACATTTAGGTTATTTTCGTCCTCCCACCAATTAGGGTTTTTAAACAATCTTGTGCATTCAATAAGTTGTTTTGTTTCCTTGGATTAACCTTTAGTTCATTTTCCTTCCTTCCGTAGCTTATTCTTGTCCAATTAGATTTTTAACCAATCTTGTGCATCCAATAGGTGTGTTTGTTTCATTGGGTGAACATTTAGGTCATTTTCATCCTTCCTTGGCTTATCCTTGTGCAATTAGGGTTTATAAACAATCTTGTGCATCCAATAGGTGTGTTTGTGTCATTGGACGAAAATTTAGGTCATTTTTCGTCCTCCCTAGGCTTATTCAGTGCAATTAGGGTTTATAAACAATCTTGTGCATCCAATAGGTGTGTTTGTGTCATTGGATGAATATTTAGGTCATTTTCGTCCTCCCTAGGTTTATTCTAGTCCAATTAGGGTTTTAAACCAATCTTGTGCATCTAATAGGTGTGTTTGTGTCATTGGATGAATATTTAGGTCATTTTCGTCCTCCCTAGGTTTATTCTAGTCCAATTAGGGTTTTAAACCAATCTTGTGCATCTAATAGGTGTGTTTGTGTCATTGGATGAATATTTAGGTCATTTTCGTCCTCCCTAGGTTTATTCTAGTCCAATTAGGGTTTTAAACCAATCTTGTGCATCTAATAGGTGTGTTTGTGTCATTGGATGAATATTTAGGTCATTTTCGTCCTCCCTAGGTTTATTCTAGTCCAATTAGGGTTTTAAACCAATCTTGTGCATCTAATAGGTGTGTTTGTGTCATTGGATGAATATTTAGGTCATTTTCGTCCTCCCTAGGTTTATTCTAGTCCAATTAGGGTTTTTAACCAATCTTGTGCATCCAATAGGTGTGTTTGTGTCGTTGGATGAACATATATGTCATTTTCGTTATCTCTTGGCTTATTCTTGTCCAATTAGGGTTTTTAACCAATCTTGTGCACCAAAAGTTGTGTTTGTGTCATTGGATGAAAATTTAGGTCATATTCGTCCTCCCTGGAGTTATTCTTGTCCAACTAGGGTTTTTAACCAACCTTGTGCATCCAATAGGTGTGTTTGTGTCATTGGATGAACATTTAGGTTATTTTCGTCCTCCCAAGGCTTATTCTTGTGCAATTAGGGTTTTAAACAAATCTTGTGCATCCAATAGGTGTCTTTGTGTCATTGGATGAACATTTATGGCATTTTCGTCCTTCCTTAGCTTATTCTTGTCCAATTAGATTTTTAACCAATCTTGTGCATCCAATAGGTGTGTTTGTTTCATTGGATGAACATTTAGGTCATTTTCGTCCTTCCTTGGCTTATTCTTGTCCAATTAGGGTTTTTAAACAATCTTGTGCATCCATTAGGTGTGTTTGTGTCATTGGACGAAAATTTAGGTCATTTTTCGTCCTCCCTAGGCTTATTGTTGTCCAATTAGATTTTTAACAAATCTTGTGCATCCAATAGGTGTCTTTGTGTCATTGGATGAACATTTATGGCATTTTCGTCCTTCCTTAGCTTATTCTTGTCCAATTAGATTTTTAACCAATCTTGTGCATCCAATAGGTGTGTTTGTTTCATTGGATGAACATTTAGGTCATTTTCGTCCTTCCTTGGCTTATTCTTGTCCAATTAGGGTTTTTAAACAATCTTGTGCATCCAGTAGGTGTCTTTGTGTCATTGGACGAAAATTTAGGTCATTTTTCGTCCTCCCTAGAGTTATTCATGTTCAACTAGGGTTTTTAACCAACCTTGTGCATCCAATAGGTGTGTCTATGTCATTGGATGAACATTTAGGTCATTTTCTTCCTCCCTAGGCTTATTCTTGTCCAATTAGGGTTTTAAACAAATCTTGTGCGTCCAATAGGTGTGTTTGTGTCATTGGACGAAAATTTAGGTCATTTTTCGTCCTCCCTAGAGTTATTCATGTTCAACTAGGGTTAACCAATCTTGTGCATCCAATAAGTTCATTTGTGTCATTGGATGAACATTTAGGTCATTTTTATCCTCCCTAGGTTTATTCTAGTCCAATGAGGGTTATTAACCAATCTTGTGCATCCAATAAGTGTGTTTGTTTCATTGGATGAACATTTAGGTCATTTTCGTCTTCCCTTGGCTTATTCTTGTCCAATAAGGGTTTTTAACCAATCTTGTGCACCAATAGTTGTGTTTGTGTAATTGGATGAAAATTTAGGTCATTTTCGTCCTCCCTAGAGTTATTCTTGTCC
>NW_027336183.1:907-1324 GCF_000331145.2 Cicer arietinum | reverse complement strand
TGTAATTGATTCTTTCTATTGAAGGAGAAGAAAATCTGAAATCCGACTGGATATTCAGGACTGGACGTAGGTTGTCGTTGAACAACCAAACCAGGATAAATCTCTGTGTCTTCTTCTCTAACTCTCTCTCTTTAATTTTCTATATTGCTAACTTTGCATGCCTCAAAATTTAATTTCCGCTATGCACTTGATACTGATTAATTTTGTAACGAAAACTGATATATTTTCTGTTAATTGCGAGGTCACTGATACCAACATTTGTGTCAATGGATGAACATTTAGGTCATTTTCTTCCTCCCTAGGTTTATTCTAGTATAATTTGGGTTTTTGACCAATCTTGTGCGTCCAATAGGTGTGTTTGATTCATTGGATGAACATTTAGGTCATTTTCGTCCTTCCTTGGCTTATTCTTGTTCA
>NW_027336183.1:0-248 GCF_000331145.2 Cicer arietinum | reverse complement strand
TAGGGTTTTTAACCAATCTTGTGCATACAATAGGTGTGTTTGTGTCATTGGATGAAAATTTAGGTCATTTTCGTCCTCCCTTGACTTATTCTTGTCCAATTAGGGTTTTTAACCAATCTTGTGCATACAATAGGTGTGTTTGTGTCATTGGATGAACATTTAGGTCATTTTCGCCTTTCCAAGAATTATTTTTGTCCAACTAGGGTTTTTAACTAATCTTGTGCATCCAATAAGTTCATTTGTGTCAT
>NW_027336182.1:8564-8774 GCF_000331145.2 Cicer arietinum | reverse complement strand
ATTGGAGAGAAGGACGAAAATGAACTAAATGTTCATCCAATGACACAAATGAACTTATTGCATTCACAAGATCGTTTAAAAACTCTAATTGGACAAGAATAAGCCTAGGGGGGACAAAAATGACCTAATTGTTCACTCAATGACACAAATGAACTTATTGGATGCACAAGATTGTTTAAAAACCCTAATTGGACAACAATAAGCCTACGG
>NW_027336182.1:4046-8110 GCF_000331145.2 Cicer arietinum | reverse complement strand
TATTGGAT
Organism: Cicer arietinum; assembly: GCF_000331145.2. Taxonomy (NCBI): domain Eukaryota; kingdom Viridiplantae; phylum Streptophyta; class Magnoliopsida; order Fabales; family Fabaceae; genus Cicer; species Cicer arietinum. The sequence goes on along the minus strand of NW_027336182.1, from coordinate 8,102 downwards.
GCACAAGATTGGTTAAAAACCCTTGTTGGACAAGAATAAGCCTAGGGAGGACGAAAATGACCTAAATGTTCATCAATGACACAAATGACCTTATTGGATGCACAAGATTGGTTAAAAACCCTAATTGGACAAGAATAAGCATTGGGAGGACGAAAATGACCTAAATGTTCATCCAATGACACAAATATACTTATTGGATGCACAAGATTGTTTAAAAACCCTAATTGGACATGAATAAGCATAGAGAGGATGAAAATGACCTAATTGTACATTCAACGGCCCAAATGAAGTTATTGGATGCACAAGATTGGTTAAAACCCCTAACTGGACAAGAATAAGCCTAGGGAGGACGAAAATGACCTGAATGTTAATCCAATGATCCAAACACGCCTATTTGATGCACAACATTGGTTAAAAACCTTAATTGGACTAGAATAAACATAGGGAGGATGAGAATGACCTAAATGTTCATCCAATAACACAAACACACCTATTGGACTTACAAGATTGGTTAAAAACCCTAATTGGACAAGAATAAGCCTAGGGAGGACGAAATTGACCTAAATGTTCATCCAATGACACAAATGAACTTATTGCATGCACAAGATTGTTTAAAAACTCTAATTGGACAAGAATAAGCCTAGGGTGGACGAAAATGACATAATTGTTCATTCAATGACACAAATGAACTTATTGGATGCACAAGATTGGTTAAAAACCCTAATTGGACAAGACTAAGCCTATGGAGGAAGAAAATGACCTAAATTTTAATCCAATGACACAAATACACCTAATGGATGCACAAGATTGGTTAAAAACCCTAATTGGACAAGAATAAGCCTAGGGAGGACGAAAATGACCTAAATGTTAGTCCAATGACCCAAACACACCTCTTGGATACACAAGATTGATTAAAAACCCTAATTGGAAAAGAATAAGCCTAGGGAGGACGAAAATGACCTAAATGTTCATCCAATGACACAAATGAACTTATTGCATGCACAAGATTGTTTAAAAACTCTATTTGGACAAGAATAAGCATAAGGAGGACGAAAATGACCTAATTGTTCATTCAATGACACAAATGAACTTATTGGATGCACAAGTTTGGTTTAAAACCCTAATTGGACAAGAATAAGCCTATGGAGGACGAAAATGACCTAAATGTTCATCCAATGACACAAACACACCTATTGGATGCACAAGATTGTTTAAAAACCCTAATTGATAAAGAATAAGCCTAGGGAGAACGAAAATGACCTAAATGTTCATCCAGTGACACAAACACACATATTGGATGCACAAGATTGTTTAAAAACTCTAATTGGACAAGATTAGGCCTATTGAGGACGAAAATGACCTAATTGTTCATTCAATGACACAAATCAACTAATTGGAAGCACCAGATTGTTTATAAACCCTAATTGGACTAGAATAAGCCTAGGGAGGAAGAAATGACCTAAATGTTAATCCAATGACACAAATGAACTTATTGGATGCACAAGATTGATTAAAAACCCTAATTAGACTAGATTAAACCTAGGGAGGACGAAAATGACCTAAATGTTCATCCAATGACACAAACACACCTATTGGTTTAACAAGATTGGTTAAAAACCCTAATTGGACAAGAATAAGCCTAGGGAGGACGAAAATTACCTAAATGTTCATCCAATGACATAAATGAACTTATTGCATGCACAAGATTGTTTAAAAACTCTAATTGGGCAAGAATAAGCATAGGGAGGACAAAAATGACCAAATTGTTCATTCGATGACACAAATGAACTTATTAGATGCACTAGATTGGTTAAAAACCCTAATTGGACAAGAATAAGCCTAGGGAGGACGAAAATGACCTAAATGTTCATCCAATGACACAAATGAATTTATTGCATGCACAAGATTGGTTAAAAACTCGAATTGGACAAGGATAAGCCTAGGGTGGACGAAATGACCTAATTGTTAATTCAATGAAACAAATGAACTTATTGGATGCACAAGATTGGTTAAAAACCCTAATTGGACAAGAATAAGCCTAGGGAGGACGAAAATGACCTAAATGTTTATCTAATGACACAAACACACCTATTAGATGCACAAGAATGGTTAAAAACCCTAATTGGACAAGAATAAGCCTAGGGAGGACGAAAATGACCTAATTGTTAATTCAATTACACAAATGAACTTATTGGATGCACTAGATTGGTTAAAAACCTTATTTGGACAAGAATAAACCTAGGGAGGACGAAAATGACCTAAATGTTCATCCAATGACACAAACACACCTATTGGATGCACAAGATAGGTTAAAAACCATAATTGGACAAGAATAAGCCTATGGAGGACGAAAATGACCTAAATGTTCATCAATGATATAGACACACCTATTGGATGCCCAAGATTGTTTAAAAACCCTAATTGGTAAAGAATAAGCCTAGGGAGAACGAAAATGGCTTAAATGTTCATCCAATGACACAAATGAACTTATTGCATGCACAAGATTGTTGAAAAACTCTAATTGGACAAGAATAAGTGTAGGGTGGACGAGAATGACCTAATTGGTCATTCAATGACACAAATGAACTTATTGGATGCACAAGATTGGTTGAAAACCCTAATTGGTAAAGAATAAGCCTAGGGAGAACGAAAATGACCTAAATGTTCATCCAATGCATGCACAAGATTGTTGAAAAACTCTAATTGGACAAGAATAAGTGTAGGGTGGACGAGAATGACCTAATTGGTCATTCAATGACACAAATGAACTTATTGGATGCACAAGATTGGTTGAAAACCCTAATTGGTAAAGAATAAGCCTAGGGAGAACGAAAAAGACCTAAATGTTCATCCAATGACACAAAAATACATATTGGATGCACAAGATTGTTTAAAAACTCTAATTGGACAAGAATAAGCCTATGGAGGACGAAAATGACCTAATTGTTCATTCAATGACACAAATGAACAAATTGGAAGCACAAGATTGTATAAAAATCCAAATTGGACAAGAATAAGCCTAGGGAGGAAGAAATGACCTGAATGTTAATCCAATGACACAAACTAACTTATTGGATGCACAAGATTGATTAAAAACCCTAATTAGACTAGATTAAACCTAGGGAGGACGAAAATGACCTAAATGTTCATCCAATGACACAAACACGCCTATTGGATGCACAAGATTGATTAAAAACCCTAATTAGACAAGAATAAGTCTAGGGAGGATGTAAATGACCTAGATGTTCATCCAATGACACAAACACGCCTATTGGATGCACAAGATTGATTAAAAACCCTAATTAGACAAGAATAAGTCTAGGGAGGATGTAAATGACCTAGATGTTCATCCAATGACACAAACACGCCTATTGGATGCACAAGATTGGTTAAAAACTCGAATTGGACAAGAATAAGCCTAGGGAGGAAGAAAATGACCTAAATGTTAATCCAATGACACAAATGAACTTATTGGATGCACAAAATTGGTTTAAAACCCTAATTAGACTAGAATAAACCTAGGGAGGACGAAAATGACCTAAATTTCCATCCAATGACACAAACACACCTATTGGATGCACAAGATTGGTTAAAACCCCTATTTGGACAAGAATAAGCCTAGGGAGGACAAAAATGACCTAAATGTTTATCTAATGACACAAACACACCTATTAGATGCACAAGAATGGTTAAAAACCCTAATTGGACAAGAATAAGGCTAGGGAGGAAGAAAATGACCTAAATGTTAATCCAATGACACAAATGAACTTATTGGATGCACAAGATTGGTTAAAAACCGTAATTGAAGAAGAGTGAGCCTAGGGAGGACGGAAATGACCTAAATGTTAATCCAATGACCCAAACACACCTATTGGGTGTACAAGATTGGTTTAAAAGTCTAACTTGACTAGAATAAACCTAGGGAGGACGAAAATAACTTAAATGTTCATCCAATGACACAAATACACCTAATGGATGCACAAGATTGGTTAAAAACCCTAATTGGACAAGAATAAGCCTAGGGAGGACGAAAATGACCTAAATGTTAATCCAATG
>NW_027336182.1:0-3748 GCF_000331145.2 Cicer arietinum | reverse complement strand
AAAAACACCTATTGGATGCACAAGATTGGTTAAAATCCCTAATTGGACAAGAATAAGCCTAATGAGGACGAAAATGACCTAAATGTTCATCCAATGACACAAACACACCTATTGGATGCACAAGATTATTTAAAAACCCTAATTGGTAAAGAATAAGCCTAGGGAGAACGAAAATGACCTATGCCCCTGTAGTAGATTAGAAGCCATAAGAATTTTATTGGCTTATGCTTGTATAATGGACTTTAATCTTTGTCAAATGGATGTGAAGAGTGCCTTTCTCAATTGTGACCTTCAAAAGGAAGTTTTTGTTAGCCAAACACCTGGTTTTGAAAATCCTGATTTTCCTAATCATGTGTATAAGCTCTCAAAGGCCCTCTATGGGTTAAAACAAGCTCCAAGAGCTTGGTATGAGAAGCTCAGTAATTTCCTTATTCAACAAAACTTTTCAAGAGGAAATGTTGACAAGACCCTTTTCACAAAAACTACTGGAAATGATATCTTGCTTGTCCAAGTATATGTTGATGACATAATATTTGGATCTACAAATAATAAATTGTGCAAAGAATTTGAAATTTTGATGAAAGGTAAATTTGAAATGTCAATGATGGGTGAACTATCATATTTCTTGGGATTTCAAATTAATCAAAGCAAGCAAGGCATCTTCATTAGTCAATCTAAATACTGTAATGATTTGATAAAGAAATTTTGTTTTGAAAATCTTAAGTCCATTGATACACCCATGAATCAAGGAAATTACTTAGACAGAGATGAGAAAGGTAAACTTGTAGATGTTACTAGATTTCGTGGTATGATAGGATCTTTGCTCTACCTTACAGCAAGCCGACCAGACATCATGTTCAGTTTTTGTATGTGTGCAAGGTATCAATCAAATCCAAAGGAATCTCAGTTCAGTGTAGTTAAGAGAATTTTCAGATATCTAGTAGGAACTAAGAGTCTCGGATTGTGGTATCCAAAAGGATCAACCTGTACATTAGTTGGTTACTCAGATTCAGACTTTGCCGGATGTAAACTCGACAGGAAAAGTACCTCAGGAACTTGTCATTTACTTGGAAACTCTCTTGTGTCATGGTTCAGTAAGAAACAGACAAGCATTGCTTTATCAACTGTTGAAGCTGAATACATTGCAGCTGGGAGCTGTTGTGCTCAGATACTTTGGATGAAACAACACTTATTGGATTTTGGTGTTGACTTGGGAACAGTACCTATCATGTGTGATAACACAAGTGCAATAAGTATTACCAAGAATCCAGTAATGCACTCCAGGACCAAACACATTGAAGTAAGACATCATTTTATAAGGGATCACTTTCAAAATGGAATCATTAAGCTCGAATATGTTAACACAGCCGAACAGCTAGCTGACATCTTCACAAAAGCTTTACCAAGAGAAAGTTTTCTGCATATAAGGATGAAACTAGGGATCATTGATCCTAGTGAGGTATGATCTTTGATTCTTTCATAAGACACTTCTGGTGTTTGCAGTTGTTTTCCAGTTGAATCGATTACCAGCATGGTAAATGGTTTACAAAAAATTGTTGATTATTATGACCTCGAAATAATCAGAATATATCTGTCTTTAACAAATTAAAGCAATATAGAAAATCGAATACGTCTAGCATACAATTAAGATCGAACATACAATCATACGATGCAAGATTTATTCAGATTCATATACACAGCGGAATTATAATGCGGCATACAAGATTAACAATTAAAAGTAAAAGGATAAGGGATAGAATGCACCAAGGTTTATCCTGGTTCAGCTATCAACGAGACAACCTACATCCAGTCCTGACAATCCAACTGGATTTCAACTTTTTCTCCAATACAAAGAATTGTGAATTGTTTACAGATTGTCCAGTTTCCTCGAAACCTATCTATCTCACACAATCTCTTTCCTATTGCTTAAACCCTTGATCCTTGTAGTCACTCGGCAGACTCACACAAAATCAAGTCAAGCTCCTTCTTGATGAGGCCTCTCACCCAAGAAGATCGCCACCAGTTTCTAGCTGGATTTTTCGCAGTCGTTTCTTTACAAAGTATTTGTTTCAAACAAAAATAAAAGAAGTACAAAAGGTGTCTTCAATCTTGATCAATGTGGCTCCTCACGAATCTGGTTATTCAATGATTGTTTATGAGAACATTGTCTTTTCTCTCAAGAATACTTTTTCTGCTCTCTCAATGATTATTGATAATCTTTTTGGCTTTGATCTGAAAAAGCAATATCAGAATGTTAACAATGTGTTCTTCAGATTTCTTCAGTATTCTGAAGTATATTCAAGATGTTTTTCAAGTGTGTACATGTGTTAATGAGAGAATGATTGAAAACAGTTTATATAGTTTCTGAAAAACAACTAATAAATGGATTTACCAATCGATTCATTAAAGTGATAAAACAGGTCTAATCGATTTACCAATCGATTATCGCCAGTCTTGTTTTTCTTGAATCTTGAAACTACATAAGCCAATCGATTTGCCAATCGATTCTTCTAAAAACTCTTTTCAGTAAATTATGTTCAGACTTATATGAATCGATTGCAGGTGTTTTGTTCCAATAAAAATCACACCAATCGATTACTTAATCGATTTACTAAGTCTCATAATCGATTTACAAATACTCAAAATCGATGTGGCCACAAGCTGAGTTCACTGTGATTTCAAAAACATTTCCTTCAATCGATTTGCCAATCGATTGTGTTCAAGATAGTGACTTAGCTATTTTCATGTTAATCGACGTGCCAATCGATTTGGTAGTATTTGCCTGAAAAGTTCTTACCAGATGTTTAGTTCAATCGATTTCCCAATCGATTGCAACCAAACTTAACATGATTGAAATTCTCACAATAGATTGTCCAATCGATTGTGTTTGTCACAGGTCAAGTTGTTTTTCAAACACTATCTAAGCAATCGATTTGTCAATCGATTACCCTAGAAAATGGATTGTCACTGTGTCTTGTTCAATCGATTTCCCAATCGATTTGTTTCAATCAGTTTTACTTTGTGATGTGTATAATCGATTTGCCAATCGATTAGCCTGAAAATAGGTTGCCACTGACTTGCGCAATTTTCATTTCTATTTGTGCCAGTCGATTGCCTAATCGATTATACAATCACAAACAGTTACGTTTCCTTACACCCTTGTTATGAAATCGATTTCCCAATCGATTTATTCAGTCAATTTTCAACTTTTGTTGATTTCTTGAGTTCCAAGCAATTTGTCTCAAGTGTGTAGGGTTGAGTTGTTGTTCCTGAAATCTTGCTCAATTAAAATGTTAGATTTATCATATGATGTATGAACATTGTATGTTTGTTAATTATGTCAAAATTAGGATTCAAAGGACTAAAGTCCAACAAATGACACAAACACACATATTGGATGCACAAGATTGTTTAAAAACTCTAATTGGACAAGAATAGGCCTATTGAGGACGAAAATGATCTAATTGTTCATTCAATGACACAAATGAACTAATTGGAAGCAAAAGTTGGTTAAAAACCCTAATTGGGCAAGAATTAGCCTAAGGAGGACAAAAATGACCTAAATGTTAATCCAATGACACAAATGAACTTATTGGATGCACAAGATTGGTTAAAAAGCCTAATTAGACTAGAATAAACCTAGGGAGGACGAAAATGACCTAAATGTTAATCAAATGAAACAAACACACCTATTGGATTAACAAGATTGGTTAAAAACCCTAATTGGACAAGAATAAGCCTAGGGAGG
>NW_027336181.1:0-2700 GCF_000331145.2 Cicer arietinum | reverse complement strand
GGAATTTGGATAAGACCTCAAGCTGCTGTTGAACCAGCACAGCCTCAGCCACAACCTCAGCCTGAACCTGTCACTGCACCAGCCACTCCTGTTTTTGTTGCCAAAATAATGGAATTCATTGAAGCTCAAATGGCACACAATGCCAAAGTGCTAGAATCACAGTCCAGATTGGAAGCAAGCTTAAGGACTCTACAGGCATCCTTGAACTCGGTTGTTCAGGATGTGGATTCGATTCAAGCACACTTAGGCATCAAGCTGTCTTTTGAAGACATCGCAGATATCGGTCGTCAAGCAGCAGAAGAACCTAACTCGGATCCCCTAGATAACCCTGAGACTCACGTTGAGGAGACACCTGCTGAGGGTAATACAGTGGTCTCAACCTCTCCCATAGATAATAGTGAGGACCAGCCTAGACTAGGAGATTATGAGCCTTAGGATCTGTGTTGTTTTGCTATGACTTGTTGTAATCATTTGATCTATACTGAATTTAAAACTTTTATTTCATTTAGCTTAATCATTTGATATGCTCATTAACTACTATGATTGTCTTTGATCTGTACACATGAATTTCATTGCTCTAATATACTATGTTATATGTTTTCAACCCCAATGCTTATGTTCTTTAACATAGGGGGAGGAATTGTTTGGAACACAAGGAAATGATTAAGCTAAGAACATATTGCTTGGAACACAAGAAATCAACAAAAGTTGATTTTTGACTGAGTAAATCGATTGGGAAATCGATTTCATAACAAGGGTGTAAGGAAACACAACTGTTTGTGATGGTATAATCGATTGGGCAATCGACTGACTAAATTAGAAATGAAAAACTGCACATTTAGAGGGAAATCGATTGACAAATCGATTGTACATTTCACAAAGTAAACCTGATTGAAACAAATCGATTGGGAAATCGATTGTACAAGTCACAGTGACACTCCGGTTTTGAGGGTAATCGATTGGCAAATCGATTGCTTAAGTACTATTTGCAAAATAACTTTCCCTGTGACAAACACAATCGATTGGACAATCTATTGTGTGAATTTCAATCATGTTAAGTTTGGTTGCAATCGATTGAACTAAACGCCAGGTAAGAACGTTTCAAGTAATCGATTAGGTAATCGATTGATGTGACTTTATCATTGGAACAAAACATCTAACATCGATTACACAATCGATTCATATAAGTCTGCACATAATTTACTGAAAAGTGTTTTTAAAAGAATCGATTGATAAATCGATTAGTTTATGTGGTTTCAAGATTAAAGAAAAACAAGACTCGCGATAATCGATTGGCAAATCGATTAGGCATGTTTTATAACTTTAATAAATCGATTGGTAAATCGATTTAGTAGTTGTTTTTTTAGAAACTGTATAAACTGTCTTTCAATCTTTTTCTCACAACTTTAAAAACTTTGATAAAAAATCTCAATACATTTTTGTTAACAATCTGATACTGCTTTTTCAGATCAATACCAAAAAGATTATCCATAATCATTGAGAGAGCTGAAAAAGTATTCTTGAGAGAAAAGACAATGTTCTCATGAACAATCCTTGAATATCCAGATTCGTGAGAAGTCACATTGATCAAGATTGAAGACTTCTTTTTGTTCTTCTTTTATTCAGTTTGTAATAATACTTTGAAAAGAAACGAAAGCGAGAAAGCCAGCTTGAAACTGGTGGCTACTTTCTTGGGTGAGAGAGCTCAACAAGAAGGAGTCGTACTTTGATTCTGTGTTAGACTGCTGAGTGTCTACAAGGATCAGAGGGTGATCAATAGGAAAGAGATCATTAGAGATAGATAGGTTTCGGGGATGAAACTGGACAATCTGTAATTGATTCTTTCTATTGGAGAAGAAAATCTGAAATCCGATTGGATTGTCAGGACTGGATGTAGGTTGTCTCGTTGACAACTGAACCAGGATAAATTCTTGGTGCAATCTTCTCTAACCCTTAACTCCTTTAATTCTCTATCTTGCAATATTTGTATGTGTGATTAATATTAGATGCATGTTAAACATATTCTGTGTTAGGTAATATTGTTTAAACTGGAAATTTGACTCGCATGCATCTTGGTTAATCTCTTATCCATCTACTTGTATTTGCTAATCTTGTATGCCACAATTTAATTTCGCTGTGTGTATGAAATTGATTTAATTTCTTAAAGAACTGATACATTCCGATTATTTCGAGGTCATAATAATCAACATTTAGGTCATTTTCTTCCACCCTAAGTTTATTCTTGTCAAACTAGGGTTTTTAACCAATCTTTTGCATCCAATAGGTGTGTTTGTGTCATTGGATGAACATTTAGGTCATTTTTGTCCTCCCAAGGTTTATTCTAGTCCAATTAGGGTTTTTACATGTGTATCCAATAGGTGTGTTTGTGTCATTGGATGAACATTTAGGTCATTTTTGTCCCCCTAGGATTATTCTAGTCCAATTACAGTTTTTAACCAATCTTGTGCATCCAATAGGTGTGTTTGTGTCAATTGATGAACATTTAGGTCATTTTCGTCCTTCCTAGACTTATTCTTGTCCAACTAAGGTTTTTAACCAATCTTGTGCATCCAATAGGTATGTTTGTCTCATTGGATGAACATTTAGGTCATCTTCGTCACACCTAGGATTATTCTAGTCCAACTTGGGGTTTTAACCAATCTTGTGCATCCAATAGGCGTGTTTGTGTCATTGGATGAA
>NW_027336180.1:2991-4860 GCF_000331145.2 Cicer arietinum | reverse complement strand
GGGTTTTTAACCAATCTTATGCATCCAATTGGTGTGTTTGTGTCATTGGATGAACATTTAGGTTATTTTCGTCTTCCGTAGGCATATTCTTCTGCAGTGAGGGTTTTTAACCAATCTTGTGCATCCAATAAGTTCATTTGTGTAATTGGATGAACATTTAGGTCATTTTCGTCCTTCCTAGGCTTATTCTTGTCCAATTAGAGTTTTAAACCAATCTTGTGCATCCAATAGGTGTGTTTGTGTCATTGGATGAACATTAAGGTCATTTTCGTCCTCCCTAAGCTTGTTCTTGTCCAATTAGTGTTTTTAACCAATCTTGTGCATTCAATAAGTTCATTTGTGTAATTGGATGATAATTTAGTTCATTTTCGACCTCCCTTGGATTATTCTTGTCCAATTAGGGTTTTTAACCAATCTTGTGCATCCAATAAGTTCTTTTGTGTAATTGGATGAACATTTAGGTCATTTTCGTCCTACCTAGGCTTATTCTTGTCCAATTAGGGTTTTTAACCAATCTTGTGCATCCAATAAGTTCTTTTTTTTTGTAATTGGATGAACATTTAGGTCATTTTCGTCCACCCTAGACATATTCTTTTGCAATTAGGGTTTTTAACCAATCTTGTGCTAAGTTCATTTGTGTAATTGGATGAACATTTTGGTCATTTTTGTCCTCCCTAGGCTTATTCTTTTCCAATAAGGGTTTTTAACCAATCTTGTGCATCCAATAAGTGTGTTTGTGTCGTTGGATGAACATTTAGGTCATTTTCGTCCTCCCTAGGCTTATTCTTGTCCAATTAGGGTTTTTAACCAATCTTGTGCGTCCAATAAGTTCATTTGTGTCATTGGATGAACATTTAGGTCATTTTCTTCCTCCCTAGGTTTATTCTTGTCCGATTAGGATTTTTAACCAATCTTGTGCATCCAATAAGTGTGTTTGTGTCATCGGATGAACAATTAGGTCATTTTTGTCCTCCCTAAGCTTATTCTTGTCCAATTAGTCTTTTTAACCAATCAAGTGCATTCAATAAGTTCATTTGTGTGTCCTCCCTAGGCTTATTCTTTTCCAAATAGTGTTTTTAACCAATCTTGTGCATTCAATAAGTTCATTTGTGTAATTGGATGAACATTTAGGTCATTTTCATCCTCCCTAGGCTTATTCTTGTCCAATTAGGATTTATAACCAATCTTGTGCATTCAATATGTTCATTTGTGTAATTGAATGAACATTTAGGTCATTTTCGTCCTCCCTAGGTTTATTCTTGTCCAATTAGGGTTTTTAACCAATCTTGTGCATCCCTTAAGTTCATTTGTGTCATTGGATGAACATTTAGGTCATTTTCGTCCTCCCTGGTCTTATTCTTGTCCAATTATGGTTTTTAACCTATCTTGTGCATCCAATATGTTCATTTGTTTCAATGGATGAACATTTAGGTCGTTTTCTTCCTCCCTAGGTTTATTCTTGTCCAATTAGGATTTTTAACCAATCTTGTGCGTCCAATAAGTGTGTTTGTGTCATTGGATGAACGTTTAGTTCATTTTCGTCCTCCCTAGGCTTATTCTTGTCCAATTAGGGTTTTTAACCAATCTTGTGCATCCAATAAGTTCTTTCGTGTAATTGGATAAACATTTAGGTCATTTTCGTCCTCCCTGGTCTTATTCTTGTCCAATTATGGTTTTTAACCTATCTTGTGCATCCAATATGTTCATTTGTTTCAATGGATGAACATTTAGGTCGTTTTCTTCCTCCCTAGGTTTATTCTTGTCCAATTAGGATTTTTAACCAATCTTGTGCGTCCAATAAGTGTGTTTGTGTCATTGGATGAACGTTTAGTTCATTTTCGTCCTCCCTAGGCTTATTCTTGTCCAATT
>NW_027336180.1:1558-2163 GCF_000331145.2 Cicer arietinum | reverse complement strand
ATTGGATGAACATTTAGGTCATTTTCGTCCTCCCTTGGCTTATTCTTGTCCAATTAGGATTTTTAACCAATCTTGTGCATCCAATAAGTTCTTTTGTGTAATTGAATGAACATTTAGGTCATTTTCGTCCTCCCTAGGTTTATTCTTGTCCAATTAGGGTTTTTAACCAATCTTGTGCATCCAATAAGTTCTTTTGTGTAATTGAATGAACATTTAGGTCATTTTCGTCCTCCCTAGGTTTATTCTTGTCCAATTAGGGTTTTTAATTTAGGTCATTTTCATCCTCCCTAGGCTTATTCTTGTCCAATTATGGTTTTTAACGTATCTTGTGCATCCAATAAGTTCATTTGTGTCATTGGATGAACATTTAGGTCATTTTCTTCCTCCCTAGGTTTATTCTTGTCCGATTAGGATTTTTAACCAATCTTGTGCATCCAATAAGTGTGTTTGTGTCATCGGATGAACAATTAGGTCATTTTTGTCCTCCCTAAGCTTATTCTTGTCCAATTAGTCTTTTTAACCAATCAAGTGCATTCAATAAGTTCATTTGTGTAATTTGATGAACATTTAGGTCATTTTCGTCCTCCCTAGGCTTATTCTAATCC
>NW_027336180.1:727-1488 GCF_000331145.2 Cicer arietinum | reverse complement strand
CCAATCTTGTGCATCCAATAGATGTGTTTGTGTCATTGGATGAACATTTAGGTCATTTTCGTCCTACCTATGCTTATTCTTGTCCAATTAGGGTTTTAAACCAATCTTGTGCATCCAATAGGTGTGTTTGTGTGATTGGATGAACATTTAGGTCATTTTCGTCCTCTCTATGTCTATTCCTGTGCAGTTAGGGTTTTTAACCAATCTTGTGCATCAAATAAGTTCATTTGTGAAATTTGATGAACATTTAGGTCATTTTCGTCCTTCCTAGGCTTAATCTTGTCAAATTAGGGTTTTTAACCTATCTTGTGCATCCAATAGGTGTGTTTGTGTCATTGGATGAACATTAAGGTCATTTTCGTCCTCCCAAAGCTTGTTTTGTCCAATTAGTGTTTTTAACCAATCTTGTGCATTCAATAAGTTCATTTGTGTAATTGGATGAAGATTTAGGTCATTTTCGTCCTCCCTAGGCTTATTCTTGTCCAATTAGGGTTTTTAACCAATCTTGTGCATCCAATAAGTTCTTTTTTATAATTGGATGAACATTTAGGTCATTTTCGTCCACCCTAGGCATATTCTATTGCAATTAGGGTTTTTAACCAATCTTGTGCTAAGTTCATTTGTGTTATTGGATGAATATTTTGGTCATTTTTGTCCTCCCTAGGCTTATTCTTTTCCAATAAGGGTTTTTAACCAATCTTGTGCATCCAATAGGTGTGTTTGTGTCATTGGATGAACATTTAGGTCATTTTCGTCCTCCC
>NW_027336180.1:0-262 GCF_000331145.2 Cicer arietinum | reverse complement strand
TTTAACCAATCTTGTGCATCCAATAAGTGTGTTTGTGTCATTGGATGAACATTTAGGTCATTTTTGTCCTCCCTAAGCTTATTCTTGTCCAATTAGGGTTTTTAACCAATCTTGTGCATCCAATAAGTTCTTTTTTATAATTGGATGAACATTTAGGTCATTTTCGTCCACCCTAGGCATATTCTTTTGCAATTAGGGGTTTTAACCAATCTTGTGCTAAGTTCATTTGTGTAATTGGATGAACATTTTGGTCATTTTTGTC
>NW_027336179.1:5742-14973 GCF_000331145.2 Cicer arietinum | reverse complement strand
CATAATTGTCTGAAAAGTGTATTAAAAGAATCAATTAGGAAATCGATTAGTTTATATAGTTTCAAGATTCAAGAAAAACAAGACCCGCGATAATCAATTGGCAAATCGATTAAGCCCGTTTTATCACATTAATGAATCGATTGGGAAATCGATTTATATGTTGTTTTTCAGAAACTATATAAAGTGTTTTCAATCTTTTTCTATCAGAACACATAACAATACTTGAATATACTTCAGAACACAGAAGAACTCTTAAGAACATCTCGATAACATTCTGATATTGCCTTTTTAGATCAAGACCAAAAAGATTATCCATAATCAATAAGAGAGCTGAAAAAGAATTCTTGAGAGAAAAAGACAATGTTCTCACAAACACTCCAATGAACAACCAGATTCTTGTGAGATACATTGATAGAGATTGAAGACAAATTTTGTACTACTTTTATTTCTTTCTGTAAACAAAGTATTGTAAAGAAACAACTGTGCAAAATCCAGTGGGAAAAACTGGTGGCAATCTTCTTGGGTGAGAGGCCTCATCAAGAAGGAGCTGGACTTGATCTTGTGTAAGTCTGACGAGTGACTGCAAGGATCAAGGGGTTAAGCAATAGGAAAGAGTTTGATTTAGATAGATAGGTTTCGAGGAAACTGGAAAATCTGTAAAAGAATCTCATTTCTTTCTATTGAAGAAAAAGCTGAAATCCAGTTGGATTGTCAGGACTGGATGTAGGCTGTCATAGTGACAGCTGAACCAGGATAAACCTCGGTGCATTCTATCCCTTATCTTTTTACTTTTATTGTTGATCTTGTATGCATGTATCTTGAATAATCTGTTGATATATTACTGCATAATCTAACTAGTAATAAATCAATACATGTAAGCGTGAACCTTCGATTAGAATCAATCCCTTGGGGTCGTGATTGATTATGAGTTTAATAAAAGTAATCTTTTGTTAAAATGATGATCAATCTTGTTTTAATTTCTTAAAGACTGTCATATTCTGTAATAACGAGGTCATAATAATCAACACCTATTTCCAAAGAAGGGTAGGAAAGTTTGAATGTGTGTTAGTTATCGGGATTTAAATAGAGTATGTCCTAAAGATAACTTCCCGTTGCTTCATATTAATGTCTTGGTAGATAACACTGCCCAATATTATCTATTCTCATTTATGGATGGTTTCTCAAGGTATAACCAAATCAAGATGGCCCTTGAGGATATGGAGAAAACCACATTTATCGCACAATGGGGAACTTTTTTCTATAAAGTAATGCCATTTGGATTGAAGAATGCTGGAGCAACTTACTAGATAGTGATGGTGACTTTGTTCCATGATATGATGCATAAGGAGATAGAGGATTACGTGGACGATATGATCGCAAAGTCTAAAACCAATGAAGACCATGTAGTTAACTTTCATAAGTTATTTGCATGATTGAGGAAGTACAAACTTCAACTAAACTCAATTAAATGCACTTTTGGTGTGAGATCAGGCAAGTTACTTGGTTTTTTGTTAGTCAAAAAGGGATAGAAGTATATCCGAAGAAAGTACGAGCAATACAAGAAATGCCAGCACCTCGTAAGAAAAAAGAAATTTGTGGGTTATTGGATAGATTAAATAATATTGCTAGGTTCATATCACATTTCACTGCAAAGCATGCTACTATTATGTTGCGTAAAGATCACAAAGTTAAATGGAATTGAAATTGTCATGAGGCTTTTGAGAAGATTAAGCATTACTTGTTAAAACCTCCAAGTTTGGTGCCTCATGTTCCTTTAAAATTGCTTATTATGTACTTGATAGTACTTGACGAGTCGATGAGTTGTGTACTAGGGCAATGTGATGAATCTGGTAAGAAGGAACACACGATTTATTATTTGAGCAAGAAGTTCACTATTTGTGAAACAAATTATTCATTGCTAGAATGAAGATGTTGGGCTTTAGCAAGGGCTGGTCGACGATTGAGATAATACATGTTATGTCATACAACCTGGTTGGTGTCTAAAATGGATCCAATCAAGTACATTTTTGAAAAGCATGCTACTATTGGAAGGATTGCTCGTTGGCATATGTTGTTATTAGAATATGACCTGGTGTATGTCACACATAAGGCTATAAAAGGAAGTGCATTGGCATAGTATTTGGCTCATCAACCTGTAGAAGACTATCAACCAATGCAGTTTGAATTCCTTGACGAAGATATGATGATTTATTTTAAGAAAAATAATTTTATGATAAATAAAATGGACTTTGGTATTTTATGGTGCTTCTAACGCATTAGGGAATGGCATTGAAGCCATTTTGATATCTCCAAAGAACCAGTTGGCTTTGTTTACCTCTAGGTTGTGTTTTTATTGTACAAATAATATGGCAGAATATAAGGCATGTATCGTGGGCATTAAAGCAACCATTGAATCGAAAGTTAAAATGCTTGAGATATATGGAGACTTAACCTTGGTCATTCATGAAATAAGAGACGAATAGGAAACTTGAGATGCGAAATTGATTCTATATCATACACATACTAAAAGTTGACATAAAATTTTAAGAAAGTCAATTTCCATCATATTCCTCGAGAAAATAACCAGTTGGCTGACGCATTGGTCACATTGTCATCAATGTTCAAAATAAGCAATGATCAGGATATGTCAATCATTAAAATTTAAAAACGAGACAAGCTAGTATGTTGCCTAACAATAGAAGGAGAGCCTGATGGAAAACCATAGTTTCATAATATCAAATCTTATGTTAAGAACAAGGAATATTTGATGGGTATTTCAGACAATGACAAAAAGGGTTATAAGGAGGTTGTCAATTAATTCCTTCTTAAAAGGTGACGTGCTTTATAAGAGGAACTATGATATGGTACTTCTCAAATGTGTTGATAAAACTAAAGTAGCGAAAAAATCATTTAAGAGGTTCATGAATGTTCTTTTGGAACACATGTGAAGCAGCATGCAATTGCAAGAAAAGTTTGAGGATTGGCTACTATTGGATGACCATGGAGTCTGATTGATTAATTATATGAATAAATATCATAAATATCAAGTCTATGTTGATAAAGTATATCTACCATGAACAACTTTGAACGTCTTGACGTCACCATGGCCATTTTCATTGTGGTGAATGGATGTGGACTCATTGAGCCTAAGGCTTAAATGGGCACCTATTTATCCTAATAGATATTGATTATTTCACAAAATGGGTTGAAGCCTCTTCTTATGTGGATGTGACGAGGAGCATGGTTGTCAGATTCATAAAAAAGAATTGATTTGTTGATATGGCATGTCGAATAAGGTTATAACTGATAATGTGACTAATCTGAATAAAAAATGATGAAGAAGTTGTGTGATAGTTTTAAAATTCAGTACCATAATTCTTCACCATATCGTCTGAAGATAAATGAGGGCTATAGAGGAAGTAAATAAAAATATCAAGAAAATCATACAAAAGATGGTAGAGACATATAAAGATTGACATGAAATGCTTCCCTATGCATTACATGGTTATAGAACCCCCATTCGCACCTCAACGAGGGAAACTCGAGAGTTTCAAGAAAGGGACTTAGTGTTAAAGAAAATATTGTCAATCTAAAAGGTTTTTGTGGAAAATGGACTCTGAACTACGAAAGACCATAAATTGTGAAAAATAATTCTCTACATGAGCTCTAATACACACAAAGCTGGATGGAGAGGATGTTCCACTCCCTGTAAATTCAGATGCAGTCAATCATGCCTAAATAAAAAAAGCGGTCCAAATAAAAGTTAGGGATAGTATATATATATATATATGAAAAAAAAGGGTTAAAGGTTTATAAATATGAGACGTCTCAAATTGAGACGATCTTTATTCTTGGAAGCCGACCAATGTGATTTCTAAATTACAAATATGTATAACACTTGTTATTATTCCAATTAAATCTAAACACATTCATCTCTACGTTGCCACCCCACCCTATTCTTCCAATTAAATCTAAACACATTCATCTCTACATTGCCACCCAAATCTGCAATTGTTTTTGTTCCCAATGTAATTTTAATGAATATACACTTTTTAATATTGTCATTTATTATTGTACAATATACCTCTTTCTAAAATAATAAATTTTTTATGGTTAATTTTTATAGCATTTTAAAATGTTATTTTATGATAATAAATATTATAATTTGAAATTTGTGAAAATATAAAAAAAATATTATTTTCATTTTTGATAAATGTATATACACGAAACCCAATATACTCTCAAGATATATAGGTGCATAAAAAGGGAAATAAGGTAATATTTTAAATAAAAGACTTCTATAATATATTTTACATTCATAATTTATTTATACTCACGATCTATGCATCTTCGTTCATACTTTACCTATACTCAACAACTCTGTGCAGTATTGTACATTTATCTATAATGCATAACACACATCATGCATATCATATATTTATGCTTTACCTATACTTGTATGTGTTTTAACGTTTGCATGATAATTATATCTTCTCTCTTTATTAATATTCTAAACTAGACCCACATGCTTATGGTCTAATAACCGCATTTTTCATTCCTATCGATTTACGCATTGGTAACCAATCCGAAGATAATAATTGTTCATTGTAACAAATCTGGAGACGATTATTTTTCATTCTTGTCGATCTACATATTGGTAATCCGAAGATGTTCATTCCTATCTATCTACGCATCGATAATCAATTTGAAGAGATCATTTGTTCATTCTTATCGATCTACACATGAGTAACCAATCCGAAGACGATCATTTTTTTCATTACGGTTGATTTGTGTATCGATAATCAATCCGAACACAGTCATTTTTATTAATGTCAATCTACGCACCAATAATAAATATGGAGACGATCATTTTTCATCTTTATCGATCATTATGTTTTTGCATTACACCCGCTCTTGCATTCAGAATTAATCTACTTTCATAATTTATGTGGACAAAATATAGGTCATTATATTTAATTATCTTTCTAATAAAATATAATTAAATAGACGTAAATGTAGTGCCTCAATTTTATTCGATTGATTAAAAATAATTTAAAAAAAAAATAATAATATATTTACTAAACATATTATTAAATCTAAAAAAAAAAATCATCATTTTATAAATTTGACTCAATATTGAGTCTATATTTATGTGGTTTCATTACATTACATGTAACACCAAAAATAAAATAAAATCAAAAAGTGTACTCCTTCTCCTCTTTAAGGAAACAGCGATCCAACCTCTCCCTCTTATTTTTAGCTTATTTAAAAAATCACACAAACAAAAATAATTTCATTCTCCTTTTTTCCTTTCTATTTTTTATGAGAAAATCAAATTTTAATTTATTTCATGAATACAAAGAGTTATCCTTGTAGTCTATAAATTGAGAATAAAAAAATCGGAGAGCTATTTTCTGTTTCTTTTAGAAAAATCATAACATAGAACACAAGTGAATTTTTTTTTTTTTTTGAAAAAAAAAGGAGAAAAGAATAGAGGTTTTTCTTCTAATTTTATTTATTTATTTTTCTTGAAACCAAAAAAAAAAACCTAAAAAAATATAGAAGACAAATAAAAAGAAATCCAAAAATCCAACATCCTTCTTCATCAAATCAAATCATACCCATAAATAAATCTAAATCCATTTTAACAACAACAAAAAAATCAAATAAAGAACCCTGCATATAGAGAGAGAAGAGAACCCCGTGCACCATCGCACTACTAGTAAAGACATGTACTTCCTCCCACTTTTCCTTCTTACTTTGTTTTTCAAACTTTTATCTTGCGAAAGATGCAAACTTTATTTTAGTGGGATGCAAACTTATTTTAAAATGTGTACTTATTTAGTAATAGATGTCCTTTATTTAATTAAAATGTGTTTGTCTAAACTTATTTAATTAGTAACAAATGTCCTCTTGTCTAGATTTATGACCATTCTTCTCCTTAGTTGTGTTATTTAATTTTCAAATGGATTTTGTTTATATTATTTAATCAAAATTTGCTTTGATATTTAATTAAAATGTTTTTTTAAAGGAAGATGTAACTTGTATATAATTTTTGGTTCTATTATTTAATTAAAATGTGTTTTATTTATTTAATAGATCGAGCTACAAATTCATATATCTCTTTTACTACTATTTATTTTTTTCTTTATTACTGGTTTTATTTCATATGATTGTCTAAACTTGTTTAATATTCAACATTTGAGTTTAATCCTTAAAAAGCAAACAAAGATAAAGATATAATCAAATATTTAAGGGTTAATTAGATGTGAATAATATAAAATCTTGATTGGTTTGATAGTTGTTAAATTAATCTATGTGAATACAATAATCACAAAAATGGAAGCTCTATTGTTCATGAAAATGAATAATGAAAGAAAACAGAGAGTGATGTGCAACACTTATGACAACGATGAGGTTATAATGGCGGCGAAGTTGAGATGCGATGCAAAGAGGCTGAGATTCAATGGAATCAAGGTTGAGATGTAATGGCGGTGTGGTAGTGAAGTTGAAATTTGATGGCAGTAAGGTTGAGAAAAAATAGGTTTCTTTTGCGATCAGATTTCTTATGAGATTGAGTCTTTCTATGCTTAGGTTGAGAAAAAATAGTTTCAATGGAGGGTTATTTCTTTACTTTTGTTTTGTTTTAATGAAATTTCACTTTTAACTTATGAGATTGGGTAAGTGATTAGGTTGTCTTTTTTACTTTTGTTTTGTCTTAAAAAAGACATAATTGCTTCAACGGTCCATTAACTTAATTTTAGATAACACTTTAGTCTTTTATCTTCTTTTTTTTCTTTCCGATTTGATCCTTTATTTAATTTTAAGTAAACAATTTGATTTATTATGTTTTAAAATGTTGACAATATTATTCTTTTGTTACAAAAATTTATCAAAATTTTCAAACAAAACTCATAAAATTGATTATTATCTTCAATATAATGCAAATTTTATCAAATTTATAACTCAAATCTTCAGATAAACTCATATTATCATTCTTTATATTTTTGAATTTTTGTAATAAAATTAAACAAAAGAACAAAACAGAAAAAAAAATAAATAAATAAAGGATTGAAGTGTCATATGAAATTAAGTTAATGAATCGCATGAGTAATTGTGCCATTAAAAACAAAACAATTTGTTTATTTATTTTTTTGATTTGTTTTAAGAAATAAGTTTATTTTATTTATATAAAAAAATAAAAAATAAAACAAATAGAAATTGACAAAATTCCCTAGAAAATTTATATTCAAAATTTTTCGAAGTAAAATTTGTAAGATTTATGGGTCACATATGTAAATAATTAATAAAGTGTGTTAGGGTCATTATATAATTAGCCAATAAATTAGGGGTCAAATAATATATAATAGTTTATGGCTAAAGAGCATAATAGTTATGAAAATTAATAGTGTAGATACCAGGCAGTTTCTGATTTAATGAGGGGCTGAATTAGAAATACTGCAATTTGGGATATAACTAATAATAGTTATATATAGGGGTAGTGGTCCCCAAGGCAAACACAACAAGACTATTCAGTTTCACAACCCTAAAGGAGAAAACTCTCTGGTTCTCTCTATCCCCATCAAGAGAGCAAGATCTTCAAGGTGTTTTGCTGAGGAAGATCACCCAACCTATTGGTTCTATCATCATCATCCCAGGATTTCATCAATGGCAATTCCCACAGGTACGCTTCCGCCCTTGGTTATTCATCATGTAATTGGCATGGATTGTTAACAATTGGTATCAGAGCCTACCATGTTTAATTCATGATGAAATTCGGTTATTGTCTTTGTTTTAGGATTCAATTTGGGAATTTTGACATGATTGAAATCTTAGGGTTTGTAATTTGGGAATTTGGATATATATATTATGGAATCCATATTTTTCTTTGTTTCCGGTTATAATTATTTTTTTGTGTTGATATGCCATTGATGGTTTACTATAAAGATTTTCTATAATTGTTGATTGTTTTGGATGATTGGAACAATTAATGAATCGTGAATAATGCCATGAAATTCTGCCATATTTGAATAATGATCTGTTTTTTTTTTTAGGATCCATATTTGCATCTGCTTAGGTTGATCATTTTTTTATGTCTCTATATCTTTTGAACTTTGGGCATCTGTCAAGTTCCTAAGTTAAAGATTAATATGTATATACGGCATAATGTTTATACTTTCCAAATTTAATCATATTTCACGTGCATGTTTTGAGCAAAGGATTTAAAAAAGTTGAATTTTTTGCTGAACAATTGGATTACCTTAGTTTGAAGATTTAATAATTTTAAGCAACTTCCTTAAGGGATTTTCGAAAATTTACTTTTTTTTTATTTAGAAAAACATTATATTTTCATTTCTTATTTTAACTTTTGCTCACAAATCAGTCACCTTGTTTTTAGCTTTGTTTTCAAATATTTGTACACAACACAGCGAAAACAACTTTTCTGATTTAAATGTTTCCAGTACAAATCTATGAAAATAGAAAAGAGAGCAAAAACAAAGCTGACAGATTAGTGATTAAAGTTAAAAACAGAACATGATTTCTTGCAACAGAACTGTTTCCTTCCCTAATTTCTTGCGTTCCTCCTAAACACATGTTTGGATTAATTATCATATTGTTAACCCAAAAAAACTTTGCTAATTTAATCCAAATAACATTCACAATGTTTCACTCCAATTTTTTTTTGTTGATAATTATCATTTTTTTTTATAAAACAATAGTTATCAAATACTAATGAAATAAAGTTTATACTAGTGAACAATACTTTTTTTTTAAATATTGTTTTATTTGGATATAATAAATATATGTTCAAGTCAAGTTTGACATTTTTGAATGAGTTAATTGAAACTTGACGTCGCCAAAGTGACCTCTCTTGTCTAAATTGCTCGTGAAGAGTGTCAAATGGTTGTGTATATGTTTATTCATGCGGGTATTGACCGGCCCAAAGGAAGGTTAATATTTGGTAGAATTACATGTACACCTGCGATGATAAATGTGTGACAATTATTTGGTATACATGTGAGCAGTAAATCGGCTCAAAGGAAGGTTTATTGTTTGATATGTCTTATTGTCAATATTTGATCGTTGCAACAAGAGTACCACTATCAGTTGGTGTTACTGTCCAAAGACTTGACATCAATGGTGCACTGGGTATCTTGAGATGGGTTAAATTCCATGATTTGAACATATGTATTTATTTATTGATTTATTTTCCTATAATGCGAGTTTCTA
>NW_027336179.1:0-5498 GCF_000331145.2 Cicer arietinum | reverse complement strand
TTGTTGAGATGGAAAAACGCTTTGTAAAAAGTGATAAGGCTGAAACAAGTTCTTTGCTTCAGAATTTAATTTCCATGAAGTATCAAGGCAAGGGAAATATAAGAGAGCACATTATGATGATGTCCAACATTGCTTCTAAGCTTAAAGGTCTAAAGCTTGAGTTGTCAGATGACTTACTCATTCATTTAGTATTGCTGTCTCTTCCTTCGCAATTCAGTCAGTTTAAGGTGACTTATAATTGTCAAAAGGAGAAATGGACTCTTAATGAGCTCATTTCATTATGTGTGCAAGAAGAGGACAGGCTGAAGCAAGATAGGACTGAAAGTGCTCACTTTACTAGCATCTCTAAAGACAAGGGCAAAAGGAAAAGAATTGAGGAGCCCAAGAACAAAGCTGCTGCTAAGGGTCCAGAACAAAAGAAGCAGACTAAGGATAACAACTGCTTCTTCTGCAGGAGTTCTGGACACGTGAAGAAGGATTGTGCCAAATATCACGCTTGGCGTGTTAAGAAAGGTATGATTCTGTCTTTGGTCTGTTCTGAGGTTAATTTAGCTTCAGTACCTGGAAACACTTGGTGGTTAGACTCTGGTGCAACTACTAACATCAGTGTTTCAATGCAGGGTTGCCTGAACTTCCGAAAGCCTAGTGATACTGAAAGATGCATCTATGTAGGAGATGGGAAGAAGGTAGAAGTTGAAGCCATAGGAAAATTTAGATTATTATTAAGTTCCGGTCATTATTTGGATTTAAAAGACACTTTTGTTGTACCGTCATTTAGACGGAATTTGATCTCTATTTCTTATTTGGACAAATCAGGATATTATTGTTCATTCGGGAATAAAGAATTTACTTTGTCTTTAAATTCGAATGTTGTTGGAACCGGTTTACTTTCTGGTTATGATAATCTTTATTTGTTGGAAACTGTGGCTAACTATAATGAAACCTTGAATGTGGAATCACGTGGTACTAAGCGGAAAATTGACAATTTCAATTCAGGGGTGCTTTGGCACAAGCGTCTAGGTCACATCTCTAAAAATAGAGTTGAACGACTTGTGTCAGATGGAATTTTAGATTCCATTGACTTCACAGACTTTAACGTTTGTGTAGCATGCATTAAAGGAAAACAGACTAAAGATAAGAAATTAGGCGCATATAGAGCTACAGACGTCTTAGAATTGATACATACGGACATCTGTGGGCCATTTCCAACTCCTTCTTGGAATGGTCAACAATATTTTATATCATTCATAGACGATTATTCTAGATATGCCTACCTTTACCTAATTCACGAAAAGTCCCAATCAATAGACGTGTTCAAATCCTTTAAGGCAGAAGTTGAGAATCAACTTAATAAAAGAATTAAAAAGGTCAAATCTGATCGTGGTGGTGAATACTACGGCAGATATGACGGTTCAGGTGAACAACGTCCGGGACCATTTGCCAAATACCTAGAGGAATGTGGAATCGTCCCACAATACACTATGCCGGGGTCACCCAGCATGAATGGTGTAGCTGAAAGACGAAACAGGACTCTTAAGGATATGGTAAGGAGTATGATTTGTCATTCCACCTTGCCAGAGTCACTCTGGGGAGAGGCATTAAAAACAGCAGCATACATTCTTAATAGAGTACCAACTAAGGCAGCGGCTAAAACACCTTATGAGCTTTGGATTGGGCGTAAGCCTAGTCTGAAGCACCTTCATGTTTGGGGATGTCCAGCTGAGGCAAGGCCTTATAGGCCGAATGAAAAGAAATTTGAACCCCGAACAATTAGCAGCTATTTTATAGGGTACTCAGAAAAATCAAGGGGCTATAAATTTTATGATCCTAATTTGAGAACAATTTTTGAGACGGGAACGGCAACGTTCTTTGAGGATATTGAGTTTGGGGGGAAGATTAAGGTTAAAGATTTTGTCTTTGAGGAAGAATCGGTAACAATTCCAGAACTGATTCTTCCACCAGTTGACTTTCCCATTATTGAACAAACTCAAGATGATCTGGTTGTTCAGTAAGAACAAAATCCATATCAAATTCAAGATCCTCAAGAAACAAGTGCCTCAAGAGCCAGCTCCATTGCGGAGATCCACTAGAGAAAGGAAAAATGCTATTTCGGATGATTATGTAGTATTTATCAATGAGGTAGAGGAAAATGTTGGCATGACGGAAGACGACCCGGTCAACTTTCATCAAGCCATGCAAGGTTCCCATTCTGATAAGTGGATCGAAGAAATGAATGAGGAGTATAAGTCTATGCAAGACAATTCAGTTTGGGAACTTATCCCATTACCTGAAGGAGTGAAATCCATTGGTTGCAAATGGATTTTTAAAACCAAGTAGGATTTCAATGGTAATGTGGAGAGATATAAGGCACGTCTTGTAGCTAAGGGCTATACTCAAAAGGAAGGGATTGATTATAAAGAGACTTTCTCTCCGGTTTCATCGAAGGACTCTTTAAGAATAATCATGGCTCTTGTTGCTCACTTTAATTTGGAGCTTCATCAAATGGATGTAAAAACAGCTTTTCTCAATGGCGACATTGATGAGACTATCTATATGGTGCAGCCAGAAAACTTTGTGTTGGGAGACCCAAAGAATATGGTGTGCAAACTAAGAAAATCCATTTATGGGCTAAAACAAGCTTCTCGTCAATGGTACCATAAATTTCATCAAGTAATTCTCTCATTTGGTTTTGAGATAAATACAGTTTATGATTGTGTGTATCATAAGTTCAGTGGGAGCAGACATATTTTCCTGGTCTTGTATGTTGATGACATACTGCTTGCCACTAACGATATAGGCATGTTGCACGAAACTAAGAAATTTCTATCAAAGCATTTTGAGATGAAAGATCTTGGTGACGCCTCTTTTGTATTAGGAATTCAGATACACCGAGACAGATCTCGAGGTATTCTTGGATTGTCACAAAAGAGCTATATCGATAAGGTTCTCAAAAGGTTTGGGTTACAGGATTGCAAACCAGGGGACACCCCAGTTGCTAAGGGAGACAAGTTTAGTCTCAAACAGTGCCCTAAGGGAAGTTTGGAAATTCAAGAAATGCAAAAGATCCCTTATGCTTCAGCTGTAGGGAGTCTTATGTATGCCCAAGTATGTACGCGTCCAGACATAGCGTTCATAGTAGGGATTTTAGGCAGATATTTAAGCAATCCAGGTCTTGACCATTGGAAAGCAGCCAAGAGGGTCATGAGATATTTGAAGAGAACAAGAAACTACATGCTCACATATAGGAGGTCAGACCAGTTAGAGATCACTGGGTACTCTGACTCGGATTTTGCGGGATGCCAAGACAGCTTAAGATCAACTTCAGGCTATGTCTTTCTGTTAGCTGGTGGAGCAGTTTCTTGGCGTAGTGCCAAGCAAGGTCTTACTGCCTCATCAACCATGGCAGCAGAATTCGTAGCAATTCATGAGGCATCTGACCAGGGCATTTGGCTGAGAAATTTTGTCACAGGGCTGCAAATAGTTGAAGGGATTGAAAGACCACTCAAGTTGTATTGTGACAATAGATCAGCAGTCCTGTATTCTAACAATAATAGGAGCTCAACCAAGTCAAAGCACATTGACATTAAGTTCCTAGTTGTTAAAGAGAAGGTACAAAGTGGACAGATATCCATAGAACACTTAAGGACAAACTCCATGATTGCGGATCCACTCACTAAAGGTCTACCACCCAAGGTCTTTCATGAGCATACTGCTCACATGGGTGTGCTACAGTTTGAGGAATCTTGATTTTAGTGGGAGTTTCGTCCATTATGTAATTCATGTTCTATGTTTAATTGTAAAGTACAAATACATTGTATTTGGACTTTCTGATCAGAAATAAAGTTTAAAGTATTCAGTTTTTGGTTACTTTGTACATTTAAGTTATGGTATGATCTCATTCGATAAAGTAGGACCAGTTGAAAATTGACATGCATTGACCAACTTCATGTAATTTTCATGCTACACTTTTCATGATGGGTCTATGTCATTTAGTTGTGTCAGTACGGGTGATCATTGATGGGTTTAGTTATGCTTATTATGACGAAAGCCTTTTTGGTTCCATGTGTTGATATGATTAATGGACGGGACAATTTGGATTATGCTCAAGGTAATTATAATGACATTTTTGACATCAGAAAGTCTAACACACTCCTAAGGATACATGTGTGACCAGTGGGAGATTGTAAGATTTATGAGTCACATATGTAATTAATTAATAAAGTGTGTTAGGGTCATTATATAATTAGCCAATAAACTAGGGGTCAAATAATATATAATAGTTTATGGCTAAAGAGCATAATAGTTATGAAAATTAATAGTGTAGATACCAGGCAGTTTCTGATTTAATGAGGGGCTGAATTAGAAATACTGCAATTTGGGATAGTTATATATAGGGGTAGTGGTCCCCAAGGCAAACACAACAAGACTATTCAGTTTCACAACCCTAAAGGAGAAAACTCTTTGGTTCTCTCTATCCCCATCAAGAGAGCAAGATCTTCAGGGTGTTTTGCTGAGGAAGATCATCCAACCTATTGGTTCTATCATCATCATCACAGGATTTCATCAATGGCAATTCCCACAGGTACGCTTCCGCCCTTGGTTATTCATCATGTAATTGGCATGAATTGTTAACAAAATTTTGTATAAAAATTTGCGGCGAAATTTTACCTGCGTGTAAATTTTCCGATTACAAAGTGTTATCTCAGACTTATTTTTGATCAAACATGAAATGTTTAGATCCTAAATATAAATGATATTATGACCATGTTTACAATTGATTATGCAAATTAAATGGATAAATGATCGTGCAAATTATGGTCTGCAACAAATAATGATGGGAACGTGTCGATTCATCTAGAATATGTACGTGATTACACTACCATGGCCGTCTATTATACAATTTATTTATGAATTAATACCAGTTCCATTTTTTCTTTTTATATTTATTTTCCTTCACAGTTTTGGAAAATATATTTATTGTAATTGTAATTTTAATATTGAATTTGAATTATTTATTTTTCAGGTTCAATTAATGCAAACTTGTATGGAGGAATGTGGGTCAAAAGTCATTTTGAATACAACATTTGGAGGGTTTTTTGTTTTAATACCCTCATTTTAAAATAAAATAAACACTACAATACTCCCATTTGAAAATTAAACACTAAAATGCCCTTTATTTTATTTTATTTTATTTACAAGTCGCTATATAGAATGGCGACTTTCCACTTGGATTTAAAAAAATAATAATAATAATTTTCAGTTTTTTTTAATTTTTAATGGAAATATATATATATATAATTAATTAATATAATTCATAAAAATACATAAAAAATAAATAAATAGAAATTTTAAATTATGAAAAAAATTTAGTAAACCCAAGTTTTAAATGGGTATTTTTCAAATTTTTTTAAAAAATTAATTCATTTTTTATTGAAATAACAAAAGTAATATATATATATATATATATAATTAATATAATTTATAAAAATAGATAAATA
>NW_027336178.1:1852-4921 GCF_000331145.2 Cicer arietinum | reverse complement strand
GCCCGAATAGTCTAGATGAAATCGAGGACCGAGAGACCCTTAAAGCATTCTTCTTCTTCTTCTTCTAAATTGGTAATTGTGTTTTGGGTTCCACGTCAGATTTCAAACACCAGCCATCATTTTGTTCAAAAACACGAAAATCGGTCCATTTTAGTCGGGTGGTACACAAATCGCCAAAAAAGTCCAGATGAAATCTGACGCGGAACCCGAAACATAGTTATAAATTTAGGAGAAGAATGCTATAAGAGTCTCCTGGTCCTCGATTTCATCTGATATTTTCGGGTGATTTTCGTACCGCTCGACTAAAATGGACCCAAATTCGTATTTTTGAACAAAACAATGACTAGTGTTTGAAATCCGACATGGAACTCGGAACACAGTCGTAAATTTAAGATAAGAATGCAATAAGGGTCTCTCGGTCCTCGATTACATCTGGGCTTTTTAGGCTATTTTCTTACCCCTCGACAGAAAAGGACCGAAATCTATATTTTCGGACCAGACGATGGCAAGTGTTTGAAATCTGGCGCATAACCTAAAAACCAGTAATAAATTTTGGAGAAGAATGATATCAGGGTCTCCCGGTCCTCGATTTCATCTAGACTTTTCGGGTGATTTTCGTACCTCCCGACAAAAAATGGACCGAAATCCGTATTTTCGAACAAGACCATGGATAATGTTTGAAATCTGGTGCGAAACCCGAAACAATGTTATAAATTTTGGTGAAGAATGCTACAAGGGTCTCTCGGTCCTCGATTTCATCTGGACTTTTCGGGTAATTTTCATACAATCCAACTAAAATTGACCGAAATCCGTATTTTCGAAAAAGACAATGGATAGTGTTTGAAATCTGACGTGGAACCCAAAACACAATTACCAATTTAGAAGAAGAAGAAGAATGCTTTAAGGGTCTCTCGGTCCTCGATTTCATCTGGACTTTTCGGGTAATTTTCATACAATCCAACTAAAATTGACCGAAATCCGTATTTTCGAAAAAGACAATGGATAGTGTTTGAAATCTGACGTGGAAAATATGTATTTTAGGACCAGACGATGGCTTGTATTTGATTTCTGATGAAGAATCTAAAACA
The DNA here is from genome assembly GCF_000331145.2 of Cicer arietinum. Lineage (NCBI taxonomy): Eukaryota > Viridiplantae > Streptophyta > Magnoliopsida > Fabales > Fabaceae > Cicer > Cicer arietinum. Next base: position 3,833 of record NW_027336178.1, on the reverse strand, counting down.
CTGTTATATATTTAGGAGAAGAATGCTTTAAGGTTCTCTTGGTCCTCGATTTCTTTTGGACTTTTCGGGAGATTTTCGTACCACCCGATAAAATGGACCGAAATTCGTCTTTTCGAACAAGACGATGGGTTGTGTTTGTATCTTGACGCGGAATCCGATACACAGTTATAAATTTAGATGAAGAATGTTATAAGGGTTACTCGGTCCTAGATTTCATCTGGACGTTTCGGGAAATTTTCGTACCCCTCGACAAAAATAGACCAAAATCTGTATTTTCAGAACACACGATGGCTAGTGTTTGAAATTTGACGCGGAACCCGAATCACAATTATAAATTTATGAGAAGAATGCTTTAGGGGTCATTTGGTCCTCGATTTCATCTGCACTTTTTAGGCGATTTTCGTACCACTCGACAAATATGTACCGAAATTCGTATTGTCGGAGCAGACAATCTTGAAAATATGACGCATAACCCGAAACTGAGTTATAAATTTAGTAGAAGAATGCTGCAAGAATCTTCTTCTCCTCGATTTCATCTGGACTTTTCGGGAAATTTTCGTACCCCTCGACAAAAATGGACCAAAATCTGTATTTCCGGAACAGACGAGGGCTAGTGTTTGAAATTTGACGCGGAACTTGAAACACACTTATAAATTTTGGAAAAAAAATGCTATAAGTGTCTCTCGGTCATCGATTTCATCTGGACTTTTCAAACGATTTTCGTGTCCCTCGACAAAAATGGACTAATTTGTATTTTCGGACCTGACTTGACTAGTGATTGAAATATAGCGCAAAACTCGAAACATATTTATAAATTTAGCAGAAGAATGCTATAAGGGTCTCTCGGTCCTCGATTTCATTTGGACTTTTTCTGTGATTTTCGTAACACCCGACTAAATTGGACCGAAATTCGTATTTTCAGACAAAACGATGGCTAATGTTTGAAATATGACGCGGAACCCGAAGCACAGTTATAAATTTTGGAGAAGAATGCTATAAGGATTTCCATGTCATCAATTTCATCTGGACTTTTCAGGCGATTTTCGTACCATCGACAAAAAGGACCGAAGTCTGTATTGTCGAAAAAGACTATGGCTAGTGTTTGATATCTGACGTGGAACCTGAAACACAATTATAAATTTTTGAAAACAATGATATAAGGGTTCCCGGTCCTAGATTTCATTTGGACCTTTCAGGCGATTTTCGAACCACCAAACTAAAATGGAACGAAATTCATATTTTTGAACAAAATGATGGTTAATGTTTGAAATCTGGTGCGAAACCCAAGACACAGTTATAAAATTTTGAGAAGAATGCTATAAGGGTCTCCCAGTCTTCGATTTCATCGGGACTTTTCGGGCGATTTTCATACCACCTTGTTGGAAAAATATGACTTCTTTTGATTAAGAATAAGAGAATTAAGATCAAATCCAACGTATTCAATTTTAATTCCTATATTAACTATGCAAGATTCATACACAAAGTACACAGCGGAAATATTAGAACGCATACAAGATGAACATGAAAATTAAAGAGATAAGAGATAGAGAGATTGCACCAAGATTTTATACTGGTTCAGTCGTCTATCAGACGACCTACGTCCAGTCCCGAAATAAAAACGATTTCGGCCTTTTTCAATAGAATCTTAGAGTGTTTTACAGATGTTCCAGCGCTCCTGGCCTATCAATCTTAAAACTCTCTCTCTATTCTATTCTGCGACCACTGTATCCCAGAGCTCTCTCTATTCTGTTCTGCGACCACTGTATCCCAGAGTTCCTCTACAAACTCTTCCAAGATCACAGTAAAACTTCTTCTTGATGAGTCCTCTCAACAACGAAGATAGCTACCAGTTTCCAAACTGGATTTTCTAAACTTTCAGTTACAAAGAATTGTATTTTACAAAGAACTAAAGAAGTATCATGAATTTGACTCAATCACTATATTGGTTCTCACACAAAGGTTGTGAAATTCTTTCAAAAGT
>NW_027336178.1:0-1135 GCF_000331145.2 Cicer arietinum | reverse complement strand
TCCAACTTTGGTTGATTCCTTGAGTTGCAAGCTATTGTTCCAAGTGTGTGGTGTCTTCTTGTTTGCCTGAAATATTTCTCAATTCAAAACATTAGATCAATCAAATATTTCATATGTACTGTGTGTTTGGGAATTAAATCAAAAACATGATCAGGGAAGCTCATGACTTACAAACTCCCCCTTTTTGATTTAATGAAAAATACACAGTTTTAACATTGAGATTATTTTAAAATCTCCCCCTGAGTTTTGGAATGTATGATACACTTCAACAACATCAGTACCAAAAGTATCAAAGTGCAAACAGGGTACAATGTTGTGTATTAGAATACATATTACAGCATTATGATATCAGAGCATATGTAGCATATCAGATCATATGGCATCAGTATTGCATATACATACATCAGAGCAATATATGATCAGCATGTAAAATATCAGAGCAAATAATCGCAAGTTAAATCAATCTCCCCCTTTTGTCATTTAATACAAAAAGAAAAAAAAAACAAGAGAATTGATTAAACGAAACAAAAGATATATACATAAAAAAAAAATAAACAAATTACAAAGACAGAAAATTAAGAGGAGTACAAGAGCATGACAGACAACAAAGACACTAAACCTAAACAACGAATCTAGGGTTGATCCTCATTATTACCAGCGGGAGAAGGAGAGACCGTTGTATTAACCTCAGCAGTTGACTTGGTTTGGATCTTCGGTTGATTGCCGTCCAATCTCCGCAATGTCTTCAAAAGACATTTTGAGCCCCAAGTGCTCTTGAATAGCATCCACATCCTGAACCACAGAGTTCAAAGTTGATTGGAGCTTTCGAAGAGAGGCTTCCACTCTTTCGTTGTGGGCAGCTTGAATCTTCATGAACTCCAGCAGCTTCGTCATAATGTCAGACGATGCTTCAACTGATGCAGGTGGTTGGGCACTCGCTTGGGCTTGATCAGCACTGGATTGTGCATGATCAGCAGTAGATGGAGCTCTTGTCCATACTCCATTAATGTGTCGCAACTGCATTTGGTTCACAATTGATTCACCAAATGTCAGTGTGGTTTTGAGAGATTCGTCATTGGCTAGAGACACCTTGAAATGCCTCAGAATCTTCATCACCACTTGGGGATAGGGTAGG
>NW_027336177.1:0-415 GCF_000331145.2 Cicer arietinum | reverse complement strand
ATTGGACAAGAATAAACCTAGGGAGGACGAAAATGACCTAAATGTTCAACCAATGACACAAATGAACTTATTGGATGCACAAGATTAGTTACAAACCCTAAATGGACAAGAATGAGCCAAGGAAGGACGAAAATGACTTAAATGTTCATCCAATGACACAAACACACGTATTGGTTGTACAAGATTGGTTAAAAACCCTAATTGAACAAGAATAAGCCAAGGGAAGACGAAAATGCCCTAAATGTTCATCCAATGACACAAACACACATATTGGATGCACAAGATTGTTTAAAAACCCTAATTGGACAAGAATATACCTAGGAGGATGAAAATGACCTAAATAATCATCCAATGATACTACTTAACTTATAGGATGCACAAGATTGGTTAAAAACCCTAATTGGACAAGAATAAG
>NW_027336176.1:1306-1666 GCF_000331145.2 Cicer arietinum | reverse complement strand
CACAAGATTGGTTAAAAACCATAATTGGACTAGAATAAACATAGGGAGGACAAAAATGACCTATATGTTCGTCTAATGACACAAACACACCTATGGGATGCACAAGATTTGTTAATAACCCTAATTAGACTAGAATAAATCTAGGGAGGATGAAAATGACCTAAATTTTCATCCAATGACACAAATGAACTTATTGGATGCACAAGATTGGTTAAATATCCGAATTGGACAAGAATGAGCCTAGGAAGGACAAAAATGACTTAGATGTTCATCCAATGACACAAACACACCTATTTGATGCACAAGATTTGTTAAAAACCCTAATTGGACAAGAATAAGCCTAGGGAGGACGAAAATGAC
>NW_027336176.1:0-703 GCF_000331145.2 Cicer arietinum | reverse complement strand
AGGACGAAAATGACCTAGATGTTCATCCAATGACACAAATACACCTATTGGATGCACAAGATTGGTTAAAAACCTTAATAGGACAAGAGTAAGCAGAGGGAGTACGAAAATGACCTAGATGTTCATCCAATGACACAAATACACCTATTGGATGCACAAGATTGGTTAAAAACCTTAATAGGACAAGAGTAAGCAGAGGGAGTACGAAAATGACCTAAATGTTCATCCAATGACACAAACACACCTATTGGATGCACAAGATTGGTTAAAAACCCTAATTGGACAAGAATAAGCCAAGGGAAGACGAAAATGCCGTAAATGTTCATCCAATGACACAAACACACCTATTGGATGCACAAGATTGGTTAAAAACCCTAATTGGACAAGAATAAGCCAAGGGAAGACGAAAATGCCGTAAATGTTCATCCAATGACACAAACACACCTATTGGATGCACAAGATTGGTTAAAAACCCTAATTGGACAAGAATAAGCCAAGGGAAGACGAAAATGCCGTAAATGTTCATCCAATGACACAAACACACCTATTGGATGCACAAGTTTGGTTAAAAACCCTAATTGGACTAGAATAAACCTAGGGAGGACAAAAATGACCTATATGTTTGTCCAATGACACAAACTCATAAGGATCTCAAGAGCATGAAGATGATTCATATTTTAATAAATTAGGATAAACTTTATAT
>NW_027336175.1:0-1092 GCF_000331145.2 Cicer arietinum | reverse complement strand
TCAAAACATATTATCAGATCCAATCCACAATCCACACCAAAACACATCAAATTTCATCGGCATAACTAAGAACACGTCAAATACGACGAATACAATCAACACAATCCACCACTCAAACACAACAAGTTTCATTTACTCAAATCATACATAATGAGTTTTAAATTCATTTTCCACGAAACATTCATCAAATATAACCAAAACCTAACTCTAAGATTTTACTCATAAAGCCTTAGATTCATTTTCCCCCAAATCAATACTCAAACCCTAACAAAATTCTTTTCCACACAACCACATATAAGTCCCTAAATGCAAACTAGAAGTTTGGAAGGAGCCCTTACCTTAACGTTAGCTTTAACGTGCGTTTCCGGTACCGCGAGTAAATTCGGTAAAATCTCCGCTCGCGACGTCGCTTCCAAAGTTAGTTCACTAGCACCGTAGTGTGGTGGTGAGCAACTTTCCCTTCTATCTCTTCGCGAAATGAAGCTTAGATCTAGATGAAACGGGAAGGTTTGTGTTTGACGGTTTTGAAATCCCTAACACCGTTTTTCTTCGTTTTCGAATCAAACAAGAAGAATGAAGTTGAGTAATCTTCTCTCTCACACTCACCAAACCTTGGGTTTCTAATCTTGAAGAAAGGAAGCAAAGAAAACGAAAAATGGAGGAGGGAAGGATTTTGAGCGCGCGAGTAACAGAGGAGGAAGATGGAAATTTCTTATTTTCTTTCCTTTCTCTTTCTTTCCTTTCTCTTTCTTTCCTTTGTTTTTCCTTCCTTCCTTTTTCCTTCTTTCCTTTTTATATCCTTTACTTTTCCTTTTCCTTCCTTCTAATTTCCTTTCTTTCTATTCTCTCCAAACAAACATATATATATATATATTAATTATAACTTAACAAATATCTCAAAATATCTAGATATTTGTTAAATTACCATTTCACCCGTAACGCATTAAATTCTCCGTAAAGGATTCACCGTACTTAATTTAATTTATTTATCGACGAGTAATTCTAATCGGCATCGAAATATTTTTATGGTCATAAAAACTCCAAAATATTATAAACTTTGGCTAAAAAGCCTCCGAGCCAAAATCCAAAATA
>NW_027336174.1:1302-1649 GCF_000331145.2 Cicer arietinum | reverse complement strand
CAATCTTGTGCATCCAATAGGTATGTTTGTGTCATTGTATGAACATTTAAGGCATTTTCGTCTACCCTTGGCTTATTCTTGTTCAATTAGGGTTTTTAACCTATTTTGTGCATCCAATAGGTGTATTTGTGTCATTGGACGAACATTTAAGTCATTTTTGTCCTCCCTAGCTTTATTCTAGTCCAATTAGGGTTTTTAACCAATCTTGTGCATCCAATAGGTGTGTTTGTGTCATTGGATGAACATTTAGGGCATTTTCGTCTTCCCTTGGCTTATTCTTGTCCAATTAGGGTTTTTAACCAATATTGTGCATCCAATAAGTTCAGTTGTATCATTGGATGAACATT
>NW_027336174.1:0-291 GCF_000331145.2 Cicer arietinum | reverse complement strand
CTCATTCTTGTCCAATTAGGATTTTTAACCAATCTTGTGCATCCAATAAGTTCATTTGTGTCATTGGATGAAAATTTAGGTCATTTTCATCCTCCTTAGGTTTATTCTAGTCCAATTAGGATTTTTAACCAATCTGGTGCATCCAATAAGTTCATTTGTGTCATTGGATGAAAATTTAGGTCATTTTCATCCTCCTTAGGTTTATTCTAGTCCAATTAGGATTTTTAACCAATCTTGTGCATCTAATAGGTGGTATGGTGTCATTGGATGAACATTTAGGGCATTTTCGTC